>NC_057809.1:150380057-150680057 GCF_018294505.1 Triticum aestivum
GCCCCGCCGCTCGCCGGCACTGGCCGCCCCTCTCCCCGACCCCATCGGCGCCCACGCGCCCAGCCGGGTGCGCCCTCGTGGCTGCGCCCGTGCGCCCGGAACCCCCTGTGCCCGTTAAGGCTTGGGCCACTGGACAACGGGGTCCACCCCTAGAACGTATAAAATAATAATAATAATAATAATAATACAATTAATTAATTAATTAATGTAATTAATTAACTTAAATAATTAATTAACCTAATTAACTACTGTTAATTAGCTAATTAATTAGTATGACAGTGGGGCCCACCCCTAATTAATTTTGATTAGTTTAATTAAACCGTTAAATTAAAATGTGTCACTGACTAGTGGGACCCACTGGTTAGGTTGACCAGTCAACTACTGACATCAGCATGACGTCATGCTGATGTCATAAATTCATTTCGAATTAATTTAAATAATTAATTAAATTCCGGAAATTAATAAAATCTTTAGAAAATCATATCTTTTAATCCGTAACTCAGATTAAATTATTTTCAACATGAAAGTTGCTCAGAACGACAAGACGAATCCGGATACGCAGCCCGTTCGTCCGCCATGCATCCCTAGTATAGCGAACACACAACTTTCCTCCTCCGGCTCCTCTGTCCGAAAACGCGAAACACCGGGAATAGTTTCCCGGATGTTTCCCCCTTCACCGGTACCACCTCGTACCACGTTAGGGCACACCTAGCATCACGCTTTGTCATGTCATGCATCGTCATGCATTTGTTTGCAATATATTTATTGTTTCTTCCCCATCTTCTCTCGCTAGACACCGAGACCGACGCCATTGCTACCCAGTATGACTACGGTGTTGACGACCCCTCTCTCTTGCCAGAGCAACCAGGCAAGCCCCCCCTTGATCACCAGATATCGCCTACTCTCCTCTATACTGCTTGCATTAGAGTAGTGTAGCATGTTACTGCTTTCCGTTAATCATATCCTAATGCATAGCCTGTCATTGTTGCTACAACTGTTGATACCTTTACCTGCAATCCTAATGCTTAGTATAGGATGCTAGTTTATCATCAGTGGCCCTTCATTCTTGTCCGTATGCTATGCTATACTATCGGGCCGTGATCACTCGGGAGGTGATCATGGGTATATACTATATACTTTATATATGATACTTGTGGTGACTAAAGACGGGTCGGCTCGTAGGAGTACCCGCGAGTGATTCACGGATTGGGTCCGAAGGACGTTTGTCCCAACGGCCCTCTGAGTGGATCTTTGTGGTGAAGCGACAGGGTAGGTTGAGACCACCTAGGAGAGAGGTTGGCCTGGCCCTGGTCGGTGTTCGCGGTTATTTCAAAATAACATGTTTAACGAGATCTTGGTATTTGATCTGAGTCTGGCTACTGGCCTATACGCACTAACCATCTACGCGGGGACAGTTATGGGGACTCGACGTCGTGGTATCAGCCGAAGCCTTCGTGATGTTAGCAACTGAGCGGCGCGCGCCGCATTGGACTGGAATGCCTGCTAGGCTAGGTCTGCTTTGGGCCGCCCTCGCAACGTGCAGGTGTGCAATGGGCGATGGGCCCAGACCCCTGCGCCATAGGATTTAGACCGGCATGCTGACCTCTCTGTTGTGCCTAGGTAGGGCTGCGATGTGTTGACCTTCTGAGGCCGGGCATGACCCAGGAAAGTGTGTCCGGCCAAATGGGATCAAGCGTGTTGGGTTATGTGGTGCACCCCGACAGGGAAATTAATCTATTTGAATAGCCGTGATCTTCGGTAACAGGACGACTTGGAGTTGTACCTTGACCTTATGACAACTAGAACCAGATAATTAATAAAACACACCCTTCCAAGTGCCAGATACAATCCGGTGGTCGCTCTCTAACAGGGCGACGAGGAGAGGATCGCCGGTTAGGATTATGCTATGCGATGCTACTTGGAGGACTTCAGTCTACTCTCTTCTACATGCTGCAAGAGGGAGGCTGCCAGAAGCGTAGTCTTCGACAGGATTAGTTCTCCCCCTCTTATTCTGGCATTCTACAGTTCAGTCCACATATGATAGCCTTATTCCATTTGATACCAATGCATACATATGTAGTGTAGCTCCTTGCTTGCGAGTACTTTGGATGAGTACTCACGGTTGCTTTTCTCCCCCTTTTCCCTTTCCTATATCCGATTGCTGCAACCATACGTTGGAGTCCAGGAGCCAGATGCCACCGTCGACGACGACTACTACTACTCGGGAGGTGCCTACTACTACGTGCAGCCCGCTGACGACGACCGGAAGTAGTTTAGGAGGATCCCAGGCAGGAGGCCTGCGCCTCTTTCGATCTGTATCCCAGTTTGTGCTAGCCTTCTTAAGTCAAACTTGTTTAACTTATGTCTGTACTCAGATATTGTTGCTTCCGCTGACTCGTCTATGATCGAGCTCTTGTATTCGAGCCCTCGAGGCCCCTGGCTTGTAATATGATGCTTGTATGACTTATTTTATTTGTAGAGTTGTGTTGTGATATCTTCCCGTGAGTCCCTGATCTTGATCGTACACGTTTGCGTGTATGATTAGTGTACAATTGAATCGGGGGCGTCACATTTGATGTATACAGTAAGCAATGCAAGGCACCATATGCATGATATTACCAACATCAGCATGCCAAGTTAGAGCGAAGACCTCATGGGGTAAATAGGAGTGGTCTTCTGCTTCTGAATCCCCCTCAAAACAGTTATCTTCCTCTTGATTACGATCTGAAATGGGTGGAGGGGGGCTGCCTTTGCGCCCACCATGGAGCGACGTCTGCATGAAATTTTATTTCCACGCAAGGGTCGTCTCTTTTGCTCTACATGTTCAGTTCCATTGTGTACAATAACTGACATGCATAGGAATAAAACATAGTGAGATTATGTAAGGAGTGCATGCACACATCCAGAGTGATGGTAGCAAACTATGGATAGACCCAAAACCAATGATAGCAGACAGGTAATAGCTTTAGTTAAAAAATACAGATAATGGCTCATTTAATGTTTGTTTGCACCCAACATGAAACTCATAGTAGACACCCGAGATTAACCAGATAGTAGACAGATAGTACTGATTGCTGCCCCAATATGTACCCCACAACCATTTAAAAACTCAAGTTTCATCATAAGTTTGGACCCGACTCAGAGTCTAATAGGTGAACATGATGATAAAGTAGCATGCCAGCATATTAAGCGATGCATAACATAAGTAGACATGGAAGAGTGCGATCTCTCTTGCCGAGCCGTGTGGTCCTCAAGCTCATCTGCTCAGTTGATGATGGTAATGCAGTTGTCATGGCTGCCGGCGGCGGGGAAGAAGATCTGAGGCGGCGAAAGACAGTCTGGAGAGCGGATCCCTGCTGTGGTGAACCCTTCCGTCGTTGGAGCAGCTGAGCTGGGGTGGAACACATCACCGCAGGAGCAAGACAAACCACACAAGGTTTTCTTTGACACATATCTGTAACAAAAGTAATTGTGTAAGGGATTGTTTGAATTTGAGGATTCTAACAATGCAGGGATAGGAAATAGACAGGAATAGGATAGGAATGCACGTGCAAAATAGAGAATTTAAAAACACAAGATTTCCGCCAATCTGGGTGTTGGGTTCACAAGAATTGGAAGATCACATGATGCAAAGAAGCATGGTGAGATTAAGTCAAACCACAAGAAAATGTACGGTTATAATGCTATTATGCTACTATCACTTAGTCTTGTGCTTCATGAATAGGAATTTGAAAAGGAGGACAAGTGGAAATTAAAATTCCTACGGGTTTTCTTTCAAGGAGACACTAAAGGAACAAATCCTATACTTTTCCTTTGGTCCATTCCTTTGCACCAAATTCATGAAAAGTAGTACCATACAAAACTTTCCAATTCCTATGTTTTTCATTCACTTTTCCTTTCAAGCACTGGCGATTCTAGTAGGTAGGCTTGAGCAAGGAAAAGCCTACACTAAAAAAATGTTTTTGTGCTACTTCTTACTTTGGACCCAGGCCACTGCCCTACTAGCTCAACTCCCAGGGCCATCGACAAATGCACAGCTCAAACACACAGAGATAAATAATGATGGCATTCAAGAGAGTCCATCACGGATAGCTTAGTTTCCTAGTACCTCGCTGCTTGTCATATGGTAGGATAAAATAATCGTATTTCCCGTTACTCTGTGTGCTCAGTGGACAATATATATAACATGTAGAGTAAAAAAGATATGCAACAAGTGTACAACCTCTTTGGCGAAGCCATGTCGATCTCAGCATGATTGCGTTGGCTAGTGAGGATGCTCCGGCTGACTTGGCTGTCGGAGGAGGGGAAGAAGATCTTAGGCGTCTGGAGATGGAGCCCGAGGTACTACTCCACTGTGATGGAGGGTTTCGTCGTTGGAGCAGCTCTGGTGAGTTGTACGACGCCGAGGCTGAAGTAGGACAAGAGAGACAATGTCAACCTGAGTGGAATTCTAATAGCATCTCCAATAAATGACGTAAAATACATAACCACAAAGTGCTAGATGTAACATACATCAGCCACTCATCTCTGAACTTAATTGTCAAAACTGAATTTAAATGTCTTAACTGAACTTGACCGTCGAAACTGAATTTTGCTGTCGAAACTGAATTTTACTGTCAAAACTGAACGCACTAGAGGTGAGGCTACACGTCAGTCGACTGATTTTTTTATCTCTGGTCAGTCAATTTTGCAGCCGTTGGATATGAAATCAAGGGCCTACAGTTCATCTTCAACCTCCACCCCCCTGAGCTGCCAGCCACCACCGGCCAAATAGCCGCCCGCGGCCAGTGGTGCGCCGCCTCGCCCTCCCCGAAAACACTCCCCACCGCTGATCCGCCGCCTCCCCGGCCATCCCTCTAGCCCCCCCCCCCGTGCCGAGCTTTTTCTCTGGCAATCCCCACACCTCCGCCTCACCACCGCCAGCGACCACCACTCCCACCCTGAACCCTAAGATAGATAGCGGGGTACCTCTCTGGTGAGCCCCCCTTCCCGCTGCGGCTGGTTCTTCCTTAACTCCGGCGAGCCCCCCACCCCCTGAAAATTGACTGACCCAAAAGTCGATTTAGTCGACTGAAGTGTAGCTAAATCGGAGCAGCATCACAAGCAAGAGCGAGAGCAGCAGCGCGAGCAAGAGCAAACAAAGCATGTGACCGAGAGCAAGAGCAGAGCAGCAGCTCCTACTGATGTGGACATCGCCGCTGAGGGAGCGACACCGTGGAGGAAGTGGACGGCGCCGCCACCGTGGATGGAGCCGCGCCGTGTCGGCTCGGGACTGAGTGTCGGTAGCACCATGAGATCGAATCAAGAAGAAAATGCGGCGATTAGTGTACAACCTCTTTGGTGGCGCTGATTAGGCCACAGCTTCATCCGAGGAAATGGTGATGATGATGCTCTTCCGGTGGTGCAGGTGAAGACAGCGGTGTGGGAATGGAGGTGGGGCAAAAGACGAGGGGAATGTCGGGGCAGCTCCTTGGAGGTGGAGGACGGGGTGGCTGAACAGGCGGGACAACCAGATCCACGACGGATCCTCATCCGGTACGGTGGATGAGGGACATCGAGGTGTTGCTGTGAACGATGTCGTCGGGGAAGAGGCTCCGGCTGGGTGGCGGACAGAGGAGGGTGTGGGGCTTCGTGGGTTTTCCCGGCCTCGGTGTACGAATGGGTGAGCGGATGGGATGGGAGTGGGGAACCATGGCTTAGGGACGCGCTTGTCCGAGATGTGGGGTAAGTTACGAAATTACCCCCGCCGATTTGAGGCGGTTCTTTTAGTTCAGGGGTATCACGGGCATTTTGCGTGTCAGGATTTCATAGGAGGTGGGAGTTTTCACGCGCGTTGTAATTTTGAAATAGCAAGGCGCGGGTTGAGATGGAGGGAGTTGTCGGAGCACAACGAGACAAAGATTTATCTTAAATATTTCGGGGTAACAAGGCGCGGGTTGAAGAGGCGGGAGTTTCGCAGCACAATAGACAGAGACGCTAGCTTGAAATTTTGGCATAACAAGGCGCGTCTTGAAATTTCAGGAGAACAATCTTAACGTGTACACAAAAAAAGACAATTTAGACTAGCATGATATACTACGTACAATGTGTTTAACACGCACAACACAAACACACAAACACCATTTAGACTAGTAAGATACACGTGCATTGCACGCATGAGATTTGGCAACCAAATTATGAATAAATACCACATTATAGCATGTAAGCTTTGAGTCATATATGCATGATGTATATGTTTGTTTAATTCTTATAGTTCATTTCATTCAAAATCATCTAGTTTTTATAAGAAAGCTAATCTATTTTAAGATTCATGGAATTGTGCGTTGTAAGGCATAAAGTAAAAATAAATCATGTAGAAAAACATTTGGGCAATTCTGATACGGAAGATTCTAAAACAAAGAAGAAGTGCTTGTGTTTTGAGATTTGTGCATTATGCTTAAGTTCAACCATAGAGTCTTTTAGATTGTACATGTGGCAAAATCTGGTGGAATCTAGATGATATCCAATGGCCAGTAGTGCTCAAATTTGCCAGCTCTGCACCATCGGATTGGCCTCATCCAACGACCATCTTTCAAAGTTAAATTTATCCGTACACTATATAAAAATATAAAATAATATATATATATATATAGGGTATAGATATAGATATGTGATGCGAAAGCCACCCATCATCTCCAATTAGAATAGTGTGTCCATGTATGGATGCAATGTGGCCAAACGATGTCTGCCATCAATATCTCAAATTCAAACAAGTCTGACCTTGTTCAATGTGTATACATTACAACATGCTCGTTTCCAAACCACACCGTGCAGATCTCTGTTATATTCATGCATGCATGTGTTTCAAACATCATGATCTCTTATTCAAATATTTGAATTCAACTTTACATTGATTATGAACTCACCTAGTCTTTTACACCCACACATTGGTCTTCTCTTTATAATTGTACCACTAACTTCCTCTTGTGCATGCATGCACACACACTACCAGTCAGCATTATCCATCGCACACATGCAATCTTTTTCTTCAGGTCGGTCTCCCATGAAGGCACACACACACGCCCATCCCCCTCTCCACCATATCGGGCATTCTTTATCTCTCACGTGTTTCTCTATATGTGTGTGTGTATAGCTAGGTCTTTCATAGTTTTCCACATGAACCGATCAATCTATATATCTAGTGAGGTCTCACCCTCTTTCCCACGTCCACATCGATCAATCTATACCTCCCTATATAGGATTACATATATAGCTAATACACCCACATTAATTATATATCCAACGCCCCCCTCTCATCATCCACGCCTTTCGCTTCATCTCTCAGACGCGCGCACAATGGCGAAGACAGGGGGCAGCAAGGGCCCTGCCCCCCTAACACCACTATATATCGAGGCTAATATGAATGTGATCATTAGACAATTGCTGGTGAAAATGGTTTAAGTTGATGAATTGGCCCTCCTCGTAAAGGATTAGCAATGCTTGGCCCCCTAGCTCATGGGACATTTTTCATGGCTCTGCCACTGCGTGCAATAGCGCACGTTCTCGCCCCCTCTCTCTAAATATCGATCTCGCAGTTGTGCACTCCTTCATAGTCTCCCTCCACTCGGCCCCTCGCACCATCTTCTAGCCCCCCACCGGATTTTGCCACATGTACAATCTAGCAGACTCCATGGTTGAACTTAAGCATAATGCACAAATCTCAAAACAACAGTGCTTCTCCTTTGTTCTAGAATCTTTCGTATCATAACTGCCCAAACTTTTTTCTAGTTGAATTGCCATTTTTGTTTGTATTTTATGCTTTACAACGCACAATTCCATGAATCATAAAATAGATTAAGGGCTTCTTTGATTCAAAGGGTTCTCAAAGGAATTTTGGAGGATTCTAATCCTTAGGAATTTCTCCTATCTTGGTTGTTTGATTCGTAGGATTGTAAACCATAGGGATTTTCCCATATGATTCATTTGCACTAGATTTCATAGGAAACATCCCATCCACTCAAACCTCTTTGAAAGAATTCTGCGTTTTTTCTATGCACAATCAAACACTCGTACAATCCTGTAGGATTCAAGACGACATTCCACTCTAATCACATGTTCTTCCTATTCCCGCGTTTTGGAAATCCTACGAGTCAAAGATGCCCTAGGTTTTTTATAAAAAATAATTGATTTTGAATGAGATGAACTATAAGAATTAAACGAAGGTCTACATCAGGCATATATGACTCAGAGCTTACATGCTACAGTGTGGTATTTATTCATAATTTGGTTGCAAAATCTGAGGCGTGCAATGCATGTGTACCTTACTAGTACTTCCAGTATGGGCAAAACAAAATGGCACGCTACACAGTGTCTCTCTTACAGTTCATGAAGCCACATGGCACATGTGGAGGTGTTGTCGCACATCCTTGTGTGGATTGATCACAATGACGTGCTGTTGGTTCCAGAAGAATGTACTCGTCGTCCCTGAGCCACACTGGCGGTACATGCACGAAGCGAAGATGTGCACACACTCCACACACACACTCATTCCCTCGCACGCACACTCGGGTACACGAGCGGACGCAATTTTGTACCAAGATGCACCCCATGTGATAATTTGACGCATGTATAGTCATTCACTTCATTGATGGTCAATTAATACAGCGCATGCAAATTGAGTGGACATGAGGGCGGAAGAAAGACATTACTACTCCACTGCGCGCATGCGAGTAGTTAAATCATGGGTTACTAGTAGTACTTCCATTGGTCTCCTTCGTATTTTGTGCCAATTTTTGACAATAACATAATATTTATGCATCTGAGCAGTGTAGTCTACTTGAAATTTATGTTCCACTAAACTCATCGTGAGCCGTTTCGGTCCTCGAAACCAAAACCCATCAATTTATCTTTACCTAGTTCCCATCACATTCGAAAGTACTGGTGCTACAATTAAGTGCAAGCCTGCTCACACCTACTAGTACGTACCAAACCTGAGCGTGTTCCCACTATGCAGGTATTAGAACTAGTGCTAGTACTTAGGTTATAAAAAGGGGAACTACCTAACCGAAGATTACTCTACCTTTCCTCCTCATAAGTGTTTCTTCTTCGTCCGTCCTTGCCATGTCCAGTGCACAGAGCTCTAGGTCGAGAACTACTCGTAAAAAGGGAGAATCAACCAAGGCTGTGGAAAAAAGAGAGGGCTCCCCACCACGTAGAGACCTCGAAAGATCTCTCACGGGCTGGCGATGGCTCCCAGGAGCGCCCTAGCCGCGGAGGCGAACATGCCGAGCTGGCGGCGCTGGAGTTGTTATCCCTCGACGGCATGCCCGATCTGCTCAATAAGCACCTCAATAAGCAGAAGGAGTTCATCCACGGCTTGGTGGAGCTGCTGAAGGAGAGCCTCGACAACATGCCCACTAAGCTCAATAAGCAGGGGGAGTTGACCGCCAGCTTGGTGATGCTGCTGAAGAAGAGCATTTCCTCGGAGAAGAAGGTGACCAGCGAAATCCTGCAACTTCAGGAGGACAAGGCAAAGCTCTGCCACGAGCTCGACCTTCTGAAGGAGAAGAACGCCGGCTGGAAGAAGCTACATGAGAGTAGTAGTTCCTCGATGAAGATGTTGCAGGCCCTCGTCATGGAACAGAAGGAGGAGTTGGCGAAGCTCCGCATCGAGCACCCGGCTGCTGTCAATGTACGTAATGTGGCCGTGGAATAGATGATGAAGGCTTGCGTCGAGAAATCCCGCGTCATGGATAGTATGAAGAAGATGGCGGAGGAGAAGCGCAAGGAGATAGAGGTCATGGAGGCGATGAAGAAGCAGCTACGACTCCGCGGCGAATCAGATCATTTGGGGTGATAATCTTCCTTCTTCTTTTGCTCCTGTGTTTCTTCTTTTGCTTCCGGTGTTTCGCCACATGTGTCATGTTCTCTATGAGGCATGAATAGAACAATGCTAACAATGAGATGACTAGCAAATTAGATCATTTTTTATCGCCATATGACACTGGGCTGCCGTGTTTCGTGCTCCTCCGTCGTAGTACTACTCCAGTGGAAAACTTCAGTATACCGCACGGTTCTTTGCTCCTCCTCAGGTCGTCGACACATTTATATGAGCAGTAAAATCACAAGGCCCCGCCTTCCAGCAGTAATGGGCCGTTAAATCACAAAGGACCTCGCCTCTCGTGAAAAGGACCAAGCTAGACTGCCCCGCCCTCTAGCCTTTTAAAAATGTATACATTTGTACAGTAGTAGTATCGATGGATTATGCCATGGAGCAAAACTAACAAGATGAAATTAAATAAAAAAGGTGGTACATATAGAGAGCGCTCGTCGCCAAATTATGCATATACTATATGACACTACCCAGTACTAGTAACATAGACTAGTAACTATTCTATGTTACTCTCCACTATGACCAGCGAAAGTCAAGGCGCGAATACCAATGAGGGCCTGGTTGTGTCTATACTTGGACAACTCACTCGACTGCATGCGCACCAGGCAGACGAAGCTCGTGTCGTGTTGGTGCTGTGTGCGGCCCGCACATTAACCAAAACCTCGTGCCTCCATCTTAGCCTCTATGTTTGAAACTTCTCAATCTCAAGGCCAAGGAGCAACGTGAAACCTATGATAGAGCCAATCGGATGGTTGAGAATACAACAATTCATAGCTACAGATGCTTGTGTGAGAGAGGACGAGTGCGTGCGTGCACCTCTTCTTAGAGTACAAGTGTATGTGGGTGGCATCGACCTAGGGAGCAGTGATGCTGCCCCGAGAGATAGGTGTAATGCGTCTGAAAAAAAGACTAGTCTATAGCTCGCCACGATGCTATTCCCGTCGAACGCCAAGCGTAAGATATGTATCCGATGGCGCCAGTTTTTGCACGTACACAACAGTAGAAAAAGAACTAGTACCATGGCACATGCTACACCACGGCCGAGGAAACGTGCCGACGTTATGCCATCCGGGAATAGTGCCCCACTTCAAAACTAGAACCATCAATAAATTTTGAGCGCGTCTCGTCACATTCCAAATTACTACTACTACCATGCTATATTTAATTACAAAACCTGTTCACACTGATCACAACCTAAACGGTTTCCCACTTAGGAGGGTATTAGTAGTACTCGGTTATAAATACTACTATCCTAAGATGACTGCACATTCCTCCTCAACTACTCATCCACAAAAAACAATCAAGTCAATCAAGCCATGGCCAGCGTGAGTTCTGGGTCGAGAGATTTCTACCAGGGAGAGGTGAGCATGGAAGAGGAAGCACGAGAGATGTTTCGCCTTGCCGCGAAAGCAGCCGACGTGTCCAGCCGCGCAGCAGTAGCAGCACAGAGGTCCCGCCACGCCGCCGAAGCAGCACGGAGGTCCCGCCGCGCCGTCAATGTAGCAGACTGGTCTGGCCACGCCGCGGAAGCAGCAAAGATGTCCCGCCGCGCCGTCAAAGCAGCACGGAGGTCCCACTGCACCGCGACGGCTTAGGAAAATTTCTCGCAGGCAAGCGAGGACTCTTACAGGCGCATGCATGCGATGGTCCATAGCCAGATGGATCAGATCTCTGGCTGGGCGAGGTTGCAGGACAAGGCTACCAGCGTCATCCGACAACTAGGGGAGGGCAATGCGAAGCTCCGGGGCGAGCACGACCTACTGTGGGTGAAGATCGCCGGAAGGGCGAAGCAGGAGGAGGAGACCGCTGCCTTGTTGCAGAGGACGGGCGTCATCATCAAGAAACTTATGGACGAGAATGCCATCCTCCACATCGAGCGCAATAGGCTAGTGGAGGAATCCATGGATGCTGCCAAGCAGCGTATTAAGGACATGAAACTGATGAAAGAGATCATCACCCGCCACGAGAACTAGTCTCCGTGACCTACAGCGCATAAAGAAAGTAGAGATCAGTGAGCCAGATCATTGTACGCGTCTTCCTTCTTCTTTTGCCCTTGTGTATTTCGGGCGTAGCCGCATGTGGCTTTTTTAATTATCTTCCTAATTATGTAAGACAATTATTATCCACTCTTGTCGTCCTTATATATATGCATTAGTCTTGCTATAAGTCGCAGTAGATGCTATATAGGTCGGTCGGATCTTACATCAAGATCCATGCAAAATTTTCTTTTCAGATTTTCTTTTTTCTCTCTTAAATCTCGGTCGAGTGAGACATTGCCACGCCATTAAACAGAGGCTCGGGCGCCATTAATGGAGACCTTGGGAGAGAGGTGGACGGCAGATGGGGGTCAAAGGGCTCTCCTCCCAATAAGCACGCGCAGGGGTCCGATCGCACGCCTCCCGTACTCAAATAGCTACCCTGCATGGAGCCTCCTAGCTAATAAAAAAGGGGACACGTGGCGACACGTAAATGGTAAATAGAACGCCCACGGTTTCAATAATACTTGTGTGTCCGATTGTAACGTGACAACACTTGTTCCAAAATGACTTTGTTGATTGTTAATGTGTGCGCCTTCGCAAATCGGACAGCAAAATTACCACAACATGTTGGTGCCATGTCATGACACCAAGCCAAGTTTCATGATTTTCATGTGTGTTTTGGATTTATAGGAATTAAAAAACCAAGTTTCTCAATGTTTCCAGCCGAGCCATGACGCCCACATGTTTAAATTTCATTCCATTTCTGGCATGGGACCTAGAAATTTACCCGAGGACACACATGTGATTTTTCAACCAGCTTTGGTGCACTGGAGCATGTGCTTGTATTTAAAATTTGAATTATGCACACAAAGGTGACACGTTCCCTCTCAGAACCACGGGCCTTCTTGAGAGAAGCTCCGGTTTGCAAGAAACTTATACCAAAACTTGTTCCTATTCTGCAATTTTTTTACCACAGCATGGTAGTACCATGACATGACACCATGCCAAGTTTCATGATTTTCAGGCGTGTTTTGGATTTACAAGAATTTTAAAACCAAGCTTCTCAATGTTCTCGGCCGAACCACGATGCCCAGATGTTTGAATTTCATTCCCATTTCTTGCATGGGACCTAGAAATTCACCCGAGGACACACATGTGATTTTTCAATCAACTTTGGTGCACGGGAGCATGTGCTTGTAGTTCAAATTTGAATTATGCACATTAAATGACCAGAAACTCAATTAATGTATAAAAAAGGCCAAACGAACCCGGAATAATTCCAAAATTTAACAGGGCACTCATATAGTTCTATGTTGCCTCTGTAAAGAAAATCTGGGGGAGGCAGCGTATATTGTTTCGCACACAAAGGTATAAAGAAATAAAGAAATTAGCATACCTATTTAATTCTTGGGTTCTTATTATTTATGCCACTAGTTGTGTATCACTACTCAGTTTTGCCATTAGAAGTTACAACTACTCAAAAAATGCCATCGATCCGTGAGATGCCTACTCAAAAATGCAATTAGATATCTAAAAATGCCATTGTTAAGTTAGATGTTTGCTCAGAAATGCCATTAGACATTGTTATTTTCACGTCAAACCCGTTGACCATGTTACATGACAAAAATAAGCTGATTCTCACAATGATAAGTTAATGGTGTCCAGCACAACACACCCCTCAAATAAAACTAAGCACCCTAGAATTCTTTGACAAAACTAAGCACCATGAAATTCTTTGACAACTAAACTGCTGGCTATATGATGTTGGCCATATATATTGTACGTATATAATGTGAAGAAACGAGTGGTAGTACTATACCAACTAAAAGATGAAATGTACGAAATATAACGAGAAGAAACATAACATAGTTCTGCTGGGGGCTCAGCACAACACACCCTTTAAATAAAACTAAGCACACAAGAAATTAAACTAAGCAATTAATCCGGTAGACACTGCATTAGAACCACCATGAGCAACGACACTGCCACCTTACTCAGAGTCCTCGTCCACGTCCTCGACTTCGTCCTTGTCCCTCTTCCTCTTGGGCGATACTTCTTTGCTTGAACCGCACACTTGGCTCTTGCTCTTCATCCAACCCTTGTAGATATTGAAACAAAGGTAGCCATCCATTGCAGCGTAGTGGATGTGGTCTATATCTAGTAGAGTCCACTGCCATGCATGATGAAACATGTGCGGAGGTTTCTTCAGTTCATCGTACGAAGGATGAACCATGGCTCCTGCCAGGGTTAGCATTGAAGGCTGATCACGGGAGGGCAGCAACCCTTCCTTCTGGAGGTCGAAGGGGTCACCTACAATGAGGCCTATCCGACCAAGGATTTCCTTGTTGTTCCTAAAGTCTACAGTAACGAATTTGACTCGGCCGCCCTTGAGGAACTCCTTAAATTCCTCACACTCAACGTCGGCATGGCATATGTGGTAGACCAAGCATAAGTCATGCATGCAAACTTGGATCACGGCGGGCTTCTTCTTCTCTGCCTCCTTTAGATTCTTCTCGCTTCCTAGGACTATGGTGTACTCCACATCTAGCCCAGCGACCCACTCATCATTTGAGTTTTTGAACATGCCTTTGAAGCGAGCAAGGCATTCTTTCACCATTGCGGAAGAACGGGTGTAGATGATGTCGAACTCATCGCCGGTGATGGTTCTAACCTTGTACTCACTGCCGATCATGGAGATTTGGGACGCCGTGGATTTGGGAGGAGGGTTGGATTAGTGGAACTGCCGTAATGTGAAAGGACGGGACGACTAGGAGCAGTTTATCGATTGTAAAAATGTCGAGTGGGGGGCGCGTGCAAATGGTAGGGTAGTGGCTTGCCTGGTGGATAAATGGATTCATGCATAGTACTATGGGGGCCCAATTAGATGTCATGTCTACTTGACGCCCAATTAAATGGCTTTCGATGTCATGTCAAGCGTCGGGAAAATTACAGGTGATACGAAGCTTTCCATTCTCCCATGATACGGGCTTCCGAGAGCCCTTGGATCTGAGATCGAATGGTTGCATGGCGTGATTCTAGAACTATGGGTGAATACCCTATGCCGGAGGGTTATTCTGTAAATTTTTAGCAACTTAGCATGCGACCGTTCGATCTTAGATCCAAGGGCTGCCAGCAGCCCGTATCATGGTCACGCCTACCACGACCATCGCCTCGCTCGCGCGGTCGCGGCCTTGGAGATTTAACACGGTGCGTTAGGCTATCTGATGTTGGCATGTCATACATAGTCATCACTTAGTCACTCATACAACAAGGTTAGCTATAAGGTTGGCTATAAGAGTTTTTTTTGTTTACTTCTCTCTATCTCTTTCTTCATAGTATTTATTGCATTTGCCAAGGAGTGACCTCTTCCAATGAAATGGTGCTTGGATGAGGTGCTACGGGCATTAAATGGCTTAGCAACTCAAGTCCCCAATGCATAGGTGCTTAGTTTTTTGTTGCTAAGTTTGCTTCATCTAGGTACACGCGCTTATCACTATTTCTTCCTCGGGTCACCAAACTAGTCTCTCTCTTCTTAATTAACTTGCCACATCAGACTTTATGCCTATGTGGCAGGCTTAGCACCTGTAGGATCAAGTACAATAGTGGGCTATAAGCCTGATTTACATGGAATTTTTGCTTATGTGGGGGAAAGAGGCAAGGAAAAAGTGGAGGAGTGGGCTCTCAAGCAAGAGCCAGCCTCTACATGGTGGAGCATCGGGAGAGGCACCTGTATGGAGGTGGTCAGGAATCGGGAGACTCACGCCGGTCGTAGCGCCACAGTTAAAATGATAATGGCAAGTCAAATCACCGGGCCCCACCTCTCCAGCAGTAACTTACTATCAAATCACACAGCCCTACTTTTGCAGCAGCCTACTTCCTCATCTTCTTGCGTCTATGTAGAACCGACTAGGCGGAACTTCCCCGCCTACCGCGCGGGAAAAGCCCTGCCCTTGACTTTTAAATAGTATAGTATACTAATTTTGTATCCATGAACTGCGCCATGGAGCAAAGCCTCAAGAAAATGGTGGAACACATGTATGGAGTATACAACACGCTGGTCGCGTTCGCGTCGCACCCCAGACGGTCGGTCGGTCTGGCACACCGCTCTCCAAATGGAACGCGCGTCATATTGCGTTTGCACACACATGTGGAACCGCAATTGAGAACCGACCATAGGCACACTCCTCGGCCCCGCAAGTCGGATGAGTTAATAGAAGAGAGAGACGAGCGATAGTACTACTAGAGAAGTGTTGTAGGAGTACATATGTTGGTACCTGGACAACCCCTGCCAGACACGGAAGATTAGTTCGTCCATGCATGTGACCAGACTCCAACAGACACGCCTGGATTGGCTATCGTCTACATATCTGCTACGTCCTGAGCTTGCGTTGGTTTTCCCCAAAGAGGAAGGGATGATGCAGCAGAGTAGCGTAAGTATTTCCCTCAGTTTTTGACAACCAAGGTATCAATCCAGTAGGAGTCCACACTCAAGTCCCTCGTACCTGCACAAAACGATAGCTACTCGCAACCAACGCGATTAGGGGTTGTCAATCCCTTCACGGTCACTTACGAGAGTGAGATCTGATAGATATAATATTTTGGTATTTTTGGTATAAAGATGCAAAGTAAAAAGTAAAGGCAAAGTGAATAAGCAAAACAAGATTAAAGTGATGAAGATTGATATGATGAGAATAGACCCGGGGGCCATAGGTTTCACTAGTGGCTTCTCTCAAGAGCATAAGTATTCTACGGTGGGTGAACAAATCACTGTTGAGCAATTGACATAATTGAGCATAGTTATGAGAATATCTAGGCATGATCATGTATATAGGCATCACGTCCGTGACAAGTAGACCAAAACGATTCTGCATCTACTACTATTACTCCACTCATCGACCGCTATCCAGCATGCATCTAGAGTATTAAGTTAAAAACAGAGTAACGCCTTAAGCAAGATGACATGATGTAGAGAGATAAATTCATGCAATATGAAATAAACCCTATCTTGTTATCCTCGATGGCAACGATGCAATACGTGCCTTGCTGCCCCTTATGTCACTAGGAAAGGACACCGCAAGATCGAACCCAAAGCTAAGCACTTCTCCCATGGCAAGAACTACCAATCTAGTTGGCCAAACCAAACGGATAATTCGAAGAGTCTTGCAAAGATAACCAATCATACATAAAATAATTTGGAGAAGATTCAAATATTATTCATAGATAGACTTGATCATAAACCCACAATTCATCGGTCTCAACAAACACACTGCAAGAAGAAGATTACATCGAATAGATCTCCACAAGAGAGGGGGAGAACTTTGTATTGAGATCCAAAAAGAGAGAAGAAGCCATCTAGCTACTAACTATGGACCCGAAGGTCTGAGGTAAACTACTCACACTTCATCGGAGAGGCTATGATGATGTAGAAGCCCTCCGTGATGACGACCCTCTCTGGCGGAGCTCCGGAACAGGCCCCAAGATGGGATCTCATGGATACAGAAAGTTGCGGCGGTGGAATTAGGTTTTTGGCTCCGTATCTGTTCGTTTGGGGGTACGTAGGTATATATAGGAGGAAGGAGTACGTCGGTGGAGCATCGAGGGACCCACGAGGCAGGGGGCGCGCCCTAGGGAGGGCGCCCCCACCCTCGTGACCGCCTCTTTGACTCCTTGGAGTAGGGTCCAAGTCTCCTGGATCATGTTCGGTGAGAAAATCACGTTCCCGAAGGTTTTATTCCGTTTGGACTCCGTTTGATATTCCGTTTCTTCGAAACACTGAAATAGGAAAAAAACAACAATTCTGGACTGGGCCTCCGGTTAATAGGTTTGTCCCAAAAATAATATAAAAGTGGAAAATAAAGCCCAATATATTCCAAAACAGTAGATAATATAGCATGGAGCAATCAAAAATTATAGATACGTTGGAGACGTATCAGGCATCCCCAAGCTTAATTCCTGCTCGTCCTCGAGTAGGTAAATGATAAAAAGAGAATTTTTGATGCGGAGTGCTACTTGGCATAATTTCAATGCAAATCTTCTTAATTGTGATATGACTATTCAGATTCAAAAGATTCAAGACAAAAGTTTATATTGACATAAAAATAATAATACTTCAAGCATACTAATAAAGCAATTATGTCTTCTCAAAATATCATGGCCAAAGAAAGTTATCCCTACAAAATCATATAGTCTGCCTATGCTCTATCTTCACCACACAAAGTATTTAAATCATGCACAACCCCGATGACAAGCCAAGCAATTGTTTCATACTCTAACTTTTTCAAAACTTTTTCAATCTTCACGTAATACATGAGCGTGAGCCATGGATATAACACTATAGGTGGAACAGAATGGTGGTTGTGGAGAAGACAAAAAGGGGAAGATAGTCTCACATCAACTAGGCGTATCAACGGGCTATGGAGATGCCCATCAATAGATATCAATGTGAGTGAGTAGGGATTGCCATGCAACGGATGCACTAGAGCTATAAGTATATGAAAGCTCAAAAAGAAACTAAGTGGGTGTGCATCCAACTTGCTTGCTCATGAAGACCTAGGGCAATTTGAGGAAGCCCATCATTGGAAAATACAAGCCAAGTTCTATAATGTAAAATTCCCACTAGTATATGAAAGTGATAACATTAGAGACTCTCTACTATGAAGATCATGGTGCTAGTTTGAAGCACAAGTGTGGTAAAAGGATAGTAACATTGTCCCTTCTCTCTTTTTCTCTCATTTTTTTATTTTTTTTATTTTTATTTGGGACTTTTCTCTTTTTTATGGCCTTTTTTTATTTGGGCTTCTTTGGCCTCTTTTATTTATTTATTTTATTTTTCGTCCGGAGTCTCATCCCGACTTATGGGGGAATCATAGTCTCCATCATTCTTTCCTCACTGGGACAATGCTCTGATAATGATGATCATCACACTTTTATTTTTCTTACAACTCAACAATTACAACTCAATACTTAGAACAAAATATGACTCTATATGAATGCCTCCGACGGTGTACCGGGATATGCAACATGACAATGATGGAGTGTGTCATAATAAATGGAACGGTGGAAAGTTGCATGGCAATATATCTCGGAATGGCTATGGAAATGCCATAATAGTTAGGTATGGTGGCTGTTTTGAGGAAGGTATATGGTGGGTGTATGATACCGGCGAAAAGTGCACGGTATTAGAGAGGCTAGCAAAGGTGGAAGGGCGAGAGTGCGTATAATCCATGGACTCAACATTAGTCATAAAGAACTCATATACTTATTGCAAAAATCTAGAAGTTATCAAAGCAAAGTATTACGCGCGTGCTCCTAGGGGGATAGATTGGTAGGAAAAGACCATCACTCGTCCCCGACCGCCACTCATAAGGAAGACAATAAATAAATAAATCATGCTCTTACTTCATCACATAACGGTTCACCATACATGCATGCTACGTGAATCACAAACTTTAACACAAGCATTCTTTAAATTCACAACTACTCAACTAGCATGACTTTTAATATTGTCACCTCCATATCTCAAAACAATTATCATGCTTCAATCTTTTCTTAGTATTCAACTCACTCAAAAGAAAGTTTCACAAATCTTGAATACCAAGCATATTATTATTAAGCAAATTACCATGCTATTAAGACTCTCAAAATAATTTAAGTGAAGCATGAGAGATCAATAGTTTCTTTAAAACAAATCCACCACCATGCTCTAAAAGATCTAAGTGAAGCACATGGAGCAAAATTATAACGCTCAAAAGATATAAGTGAAGCACATAGAGCAAAACTACTTAGCTCAAAAGATATAAGTGAAGCACAAAGAGTATTCTATCAAATTTTAATTCATGTATGGCTCTCTCAAAAGGTGTGTACAGCAAGGATGATTGTGGCATACTAAGACACAAAGACACAAATAATACAAGACGCTCCAAGGAAAACACATATCATGTTGGTGAATAAAAATATAGCTCCAAGTAAATTACCGATGGACGTGGACGAAAGAGGGGATGCCTTCCGGGGCATCCCCAAGCTTTAACTTCTTGGTCTCCTTGGATTATCTTGGGGTTGCCATGGGAATCCCCAAGCTTAGGCTCTTACCACTCCTTGTTCCATAATCCATAAAAAAAATCACCCAAAACTTGAAAACTTCACAACACAAAACTTAAAGTAGAAAACTCGTGAGCTCCGTTAGCGAAAGAAAACAAAAGACCACTTCAAGGTACTGTAATGAACTCTTTATTTATATTTGTGTTAAACCTACTGTATTCCAACTTCTCTATGGATTATAAACTATTTTACTAACCATAGATTCATCAAAATAAGCAAACAACACACGAAAAACAGAATCTGTCAAAAACAGAACAGCCTGTAGTAATCTGTAGCTAGTGCAAGATCTGGAACCCCAAAAATTATAAAATAAATTTATGGACGTGAGGAATTTATCTATTAATCATCTGCAAAAATAATTAACTAAATATCACTCTTCAAATAAAAATGACAGGAGTTCTCGTGAGCGCTAAAGTTTCTGTTTTTTACAGCAAGTTCAACAAGACATTCCCCAAGTCTTCCCAACGGTTCTACTTGGCACAAACACTAATTAAACACAAAAAACACAACCAAAACAGAGGCTAAATAATTTATTTATTAATAATCAGAGCAAAAAGCAAGTAATAAAAATAAAATTGGGTTGCCTCCCAACAAGCGCTATCGTTTAACGCCCCTAGCTAGGCATAAAAGCGAGGATAGATCTAGGTATTGCCATCTTTGGTAGGCAATCCATAAGTGGCTCTCATGATAGTTTCATATGGTAATTTTATTTTCTTTCTTGGAAAGTGTTCCATGCCCTTTTTAATGGAAATTGAAATTTAATATTCCCTTCCTTCATATCAATAATCGCACCAACCGTTCTAAGGAAAGGTCTACCAAGAATAATAGGGCAAGAAGGATTGCAATCTATATCAAGAACAATGAAATCTACGGGCACATAATTCCTATTTGCAACAATAAGAACATCATTAATCCGTCCCATAGGTTTCTTAATAGTATAATCTGCAAGATGCAAGTTTAGAGAGCAATCATCAAAATTACGGAAATCTAGCAAATCACACAAAGTCTTGGGAATAGTAGAGACACTAGCACCCATATCACACAAAGCATAAAACTCATGATCTTTAATTTTAATTTTAATAGTTGGTTCCCACTCATCATAGAGTTTTCTAGGGATAGAAACTTTCAAATCAAGTTTTTCTTCATAAGATTGCATCAAGGCATCAACAATATGTTCGGTGAAGGCTTTATGTTGACTATAAGCATGTGGATAATTTAGCATAGATTGCAACAAGGAAATACAATCAATTAAAGAGCAACTTTCATAATTAAATTCCTTGAAATCCAATATAGTGGGTTTAGCAACATCTAGATTATTATTTCTTTCAATCCCACTTTCATCAATTTCATCATAAAGATCTAAACACTCCGAATTTTTAGAACGCCTTCTAGGTAAAGGAAGATCATATTCAGTTTCATCAAGATTCATATTGCAAAACAGAGATTTAATAGGGGACACATCAATAACTTTTAGATCTTCATCTTGATTTTCATAGGAATTGGGTTTAGTGGCCATCTTATTGACTAAGGTGGCTTGCATATCTAAAATTTCAGCAGTCATCTTTTCTAGACGAGCAATTTGGGATCTTATACCATCAAGTTCTTTAGACATATCATCAAGCTCTTTATTCATATAACTCATAATTTTTTTTGTTCCTTAAGCTCGTTTCTAAAGAAATTATTATGCTCAAATTGCAAAACCATAAACTTCCTAACGTTGTTTTCCATCTCCTCTAACCTTTTAAGGTGAAGATCACCAAACCTCGGTTGAGCCATCGCGACAAACAAGCAATCCAACACAAGAGCAAACAAAAGGCAAACGGGCAAAAGAGGCAAATAGAGAGGGAGGATAGAGAGAGAGAGAGAGGGCGAATAAAACGGCAAGGGTGAAGTGGGGGAGAGGAAAACGAGAGGCAAATGGCAAATAATGTAATACGAGAGATAGGGATTGTGATGGGTACTTGGTACGTTGACTTTTTGCGTAGACTCCCCGGCAACGGCGCCAGAAATCCTTCTTGCTACGTCCTGAGCTTGTGTTGGTTTTCCCCGAAGAGGAAGGGATGATGCAGCAGAGTAGCGTAAGTATTTCCCTCAATTTTTGAGAACCAAGGTATCAATCCAGTAGGAGGCCATGCTCAAGTCCCTCGTACATGCACAAAACGATAGCTACTCGCAACCAACGCGATTATGGGTTGTCAATCCCTTCACGGTCACTTACGAGAGTGAGATCTGATAGATATAATATTTTTTGTATTTTTGGTATAAATATGCAAAGTAAAAAAGCAAAACAAGATTAAAGTGATGAACATTGATATGATGAGAATAGACCCGGGGGCCATAGGTTTCACTAGTGGCTTCTCTCAAGAGCATAAGTATTCTACGGTGGGTGAACAAATCACTGTTGAGCAATTGACAGAATTGAGCATAGTTATGAGAATATCTAGGCATGATCATGTATATAGGCATCACGTCCGTGACAAGTAGACCGAAATGATTCTGCATCTACTACTATTACTCCACTCATCGACCGCTATCCAGCATGCATCTAGAGTATTAAGTTAAAAATAGAGTAACGCCTTAAGCAAGAGGACATGATGTAGAGAGATAAATTCATGCAATATGAAATAAACCCCATCTTGTTATCCTCGTTGGCAACGATGCAATACGTGCCTTGCTGCCCCTTCTGTCACTGGGAAAGGACACCGCAAGATCGAACCCAAAGCTAAGCACTTCTCCCATGGAAAGAACTACCAATCTAGTTGGCCAAACCAAACGGATAATTCGAAGAGACTTGCAAAGATAACCAATCATACATAAAAGAATTCAGAGAAGATTCAAATATTATTCATAGATAGACTTGATCATAAACCCACAATTCATCGGTCTCAACAAACACACTTCAAAAAGAAGATTACATCGAATAGATCTCCACAAGAGAGGGGGAGAACTTTGTATTGAGATCCAAAAATAGAGAAGAAGCCATCTAGCTACTAACTATGGACCCGAAGGTCTGAGGTAAACTACTCACACTTCATCGGAGAGGCTATGATCATGTAGAAGCCCTCCGTGATGACGGCCCTCTCCGACGGAGCTCCGGAACAGGCCCCAAGATGGGATCTCGTGGATACAGAAAGTTGAGGCGGTGGAATTAGGTTTTTGGCTCCGTATCTGTTCGTTTGGGGGTACGTAGGTATATATAGGAGGAAGGAGTACGTTGGTGGAGCATCGAGGGGCCCACAAGGCAGGGGGCGCGCCCTAGGGGGGGCCCACCCTTGTGACCACCTGTTTGACTCCTTGGAGCAGGGTCCAAGTCTCCTGGATCACGTTCGGTGAGAAAATCACGTTCCCGAAGGTTTTGTTCCGTTTGGACTCCATTTGATATTCCGTTTCTTCAAAACACTGAAATAGGCAAAAAACAGCAATTCTGGGCTGGGCCTCCGGTTAATAGGTTAGTTCCAAAAATAATATAAAAGTGGAAAATAAAGCCCAATATAGTCCAAAACAGTAGATAATATAGCATGGAGCAATAAAAAATTATAGATACGTTGGAGAAGTATCAATATCGTGCAGGCTGTGTTGTACAGGGCTGTAGTTCTGGTGAGAAATCTAAAAAAGGTTTCTTGTCATCTCGCAAAATTAGGTGTCATGTGCTTCGGATCACTGCGAGGGCTAAACAGCGACAACTGAGTTGGGATAGTCATTGGGGGCACATGCACGAAGACTACTCGGCTGCCATCTAGGCCAAGCCAGCTATGTTAATTAGGACATCTATGGACGAACCCCTTTTCTTTGAGTTTATCTTTAATTTGAGCTTTGATCTCCGTCTAGTTTGTCCGTCAGGATTCATCTTGTCTCCTTTGGGAAGTGAGGTTATGACTTCTTGTCATGTGGAATTTTTTCGTGTTATATGTTATAATTCGGTGCTTCAGATCACAATGACGACAACTGCGCCTCCAGGGAACGTGCATGAAGACTTCTCGATAGTCATTGGTGGGGTCAAGCAGGCTCCGATCGGTAGACAAAAGAAAACTAGTACTCCACTATATAGGCAGGAGCCTCCGCGCTTGCTTGCTAGTGTTGCTCTCTTCACACTGTCTCGTCCTCTCCAGATCTAAACACGACAATGGTGGCCACTCTCTCTCTCTCTCTCTCTCTCTCTCTCTCTCTCTCTCTCTCTACTCACCGCTGGTCACAGATCCAGCCGGATCCTCTCCGCTGGTGAAGGTGAGAAGGTGCAACGTTCACGCGTTCATCCTCGGCGACAGCTCTTACCCACTGCCGGTGCGTCCCGATCAGCGTGCCTTGCCGTTCTCTCCCAAGCATCACTGGCGAGGGAGGGCCTCCCACCCCTTCTTCCTCGCCGTCGTAGTGTGGGCAGATCCGGCCTCCCGCCGCCTACCTAGCGACATCCCGGCGACCCTCAGGTATAACTTCCTTCGAAACCGGCCTTGCTCTACTTCCCGAGCTCCTGATGTCGCTGCATTTGTATCTTTTACTATTTCTCAGGCCCCCTCGTAGATAGGATCGATCGGCTATTCGAAAACCACCTAATTTTTTACTGTTAAGAGGTAAAACTAGTTCATGCACTCGAATCTAGTACTACTTGGTTCAAACAAGGAAGAAAGGGGGTGGGGTGGGGGAAGATTTGTTACCTGAATCTAGGACTTGGTCGAAAGAGGAAATAATGGGGGCGAAAAGTAGTAGAGACTGGCTATCCAACTGGTCTCTAGGTCTAATAGGGAAATAAAGGGAACGCAATACAAACTCAATATAAACCCGATCTATTTGTTGAAAAAGGAAAGAAAGTGGGGACTGGGGGACAAGTCAACAGAGAAAGTCCAGCACTAGATTTGCTGGCCTCACACAGTATAAGGTGGCTATATACCGAACAAAAATGGGACCAACCCAGATATCCTCTTCTGATGTTTGTTGCCCCGAGCCGCTCTTATGTAATGCCACTGGTAAAATGTAGCAGTCGCATTGTTAAAAGTAAGGACACATTAAACCAATGTTGTTTTCAATGTAATGCCTCCAATAATATGAATCAATGGCACTTTTTTCATGTCCTGCTAAATGTCCCATTAAGATAAGTTGCTTCTTTTTGTTAGAGATGCAACTGTCCTAGTCCGCCTAATCTCCCGTGCCCAAATACCGACTCTGTAGCAGCTGTTAATGTAATGTTGCTGGTAAAATGAAGCAATGGCACCATTAATGTAATGTCGTATTTAACGGTTGTCATATTTAATCCTAATGCCCACACTAATATCTAGCAAGGCTGCTAGAAATTGCTACTATCCTTGTACGATTGCCATTCAGATAAGGAACATGTTTTTTTCATTTGATGCATGTTTCATCACTTGTTAGTCACCCTCCTTTCCACCTTTTTTTGTGCAAACAGAGATATACATTTCACACTTGATCTTAGTTGAACTGCACAAATGGTATCCAAATTATAGTTGAACATTCCAGGAGCTTCCCGACCAACCTTGATGTTGCTCAATTTTATTGCAACTAATGAAGAAGAAGCTCTGTGGGTTTCATTTTCTGATGGAAATGGAACCGGGGCTGGAGCCCTTTTCTTAAAAGAAGAAGAAGAAGAAGCTGCTAGCTCATGGGACGTTGCTTCATTTTAGGTGAACTGCACCAAAAGGTCCCATGAATTGAATCATCCATGTTGGTGACTGGTGTCATCCCTTCTATGATGGCGTTGACTGCAGATATGGTTCCCATCACGAGGTATGTTCCTTTTTGGTCTGGCCGTTTTCCAAAGATCCTGCTCTTGTGCTACTGTTTTGGCAGTGCCATTATAAAGCAGTAATGTTATTATTTTGCACCTTAATCTAGTGTCACTATTAATTGGAGGCAATGTTTTGGCACCGCTAGTGCCACTGTTTTTTATATATCGAAAGAGGGGGTTCCCTCTGATTTCATTAAAGAAACCCAACCATAGAGAACCATTATCCAACAACATCTCAGTGTAAATGGGCAGTTATGCAACTACTACTAGAACGGACTGAGTACTAGCAGGAGACAAGTTCGCCACATAAGCTAGGCAGGTAGGGGGATGCAGCACTAGCTCGACCAAGTTTAGATTACAACCCAAATGCTACCATAGAAACATCAGGGGGAAGATAGGGACTGAAAGAGCCAGCTTCAGCATCCCAGTCTAAGCACCCCCGGCCTTCATCCTTGCGACGCACGGTACACCTCGTTTGCCACTGGCTCGACCCTAGTGTCACTGATAAAATGAAGTAATAATACAGTTAAAATAGAGCGAGTGTCCACTCTATCATTTCATTTCCAATGTAGATAAATAAAGTGCTTCTCTTTGTTAATGTATGTTTCATCAACTAGTCCCATTGTTAATGTTTAAGCGTTTCTGCAAACTGGGGTGCTTAATTTTAGTTGATCTGCACAAAAATAGAGATTTGAATGTCTAAAGGCCCCTCCTTGTACTACCGCTGTACTTTGATGTTCCTCACTGGCAGAAGGTGTATCGGGGAGACTTGGGACGATTTCTAGTATGAGGCGTGGCGTACTGTATGAGGCATCGCAGGGCCCATCTCGCCCTCGCAACATGGCATACTATGATACTATTGCAATATTTTCTTCTATTTATTTTGTGTGTTTCATCAACTAGTGCCACTATAATGTAATCACGCTTTTTCATTATCTGTGCAAACATGGTTATTCAGCTGGATTTTGGTGGAACTGCACAAATGTACGGATGGAACCGGCATATATGCAGAGTGCGAGGTGTGCCAAGTAAAAATTACCGACACCAACCATGCTCCATCCACGCATTGGCATCCACCACCACCAGTGGGATGTGTGGCGCTCTCTGTGGACGGATCTTTCTCGGCAGCAAATCCTCTAACCATATACTAGTAGCTTATATTGGCAGTTTTCGAGGGAGTACTCTTCTCTGAAAGAAGCACCAATCTATTTTTCTTTATTTGTACACAGTGTCACAACTTTGACCCAAAGGTCCAGAGATATTTAAGGGTGATTGGCGTAGTACTCGGAGACTGATTGTAAGCATGATTTTCATTAGTTGTCACACTGATTGTAAGCATGAGCATGTGGAAGATTAGGTTAGTGCGAAGCTTACATTAAACACTACCGCCGCCGTTGAAACAAGTCGAGCGTCGAGGGAACCGTGGAGAATGGCGGGGAAGCGACATCGCGTCATTCGGCCTCCTCTTGCGGTGGGAGAACGAATACTCCAGTGGCTCCGTCTGGCTCTGCACCCTCACGAACAGCACACCGTACTCGATCAATTCGTTATCCTCTGGGTGCTCGACCTTCGACCTGTAGGCCCACCACCTCCGCCTGACTTTCGCCTCGGGCGAATCTGTCTGCTCCATCGTCTAGAGGAGATACTTGATGAACTCGAAGGACTGCAGCGTGACTGCCGCCGAGGAGTACATGTACATCGCCGCCCTCATCGCCGCCGTCTCGCTCTTTCGCATACATTGCCATATGGCCCTCACCGTCCTCGAAATCTTCCACTCATTGTCAAACCAATTAAGGATCTCCTTCAACCTGGCTAACTTTGCCTGGTCACCACCGACGATCTGCCTGATTCGCTACTGCATCCTCTCCATAAATGTCCTTCTGAGTGGTCCGCTGCTAGCTTTGGAAGATGGGAAGAGATACGGTGGTCTTGCAATAGAGAAGAGGGAGAGGCGAGATGGTGGTTTTGGAATGGAAATGATGGAGAGGAGAGGAGGTGGTTTTGCAATGGAGAAGAGGGAGAGGCGACATGGTGGTTTTGGAATGGAGATGATGGAGAGGAGAGGAGGTGGTTTGCAATGGAGAAGAGGGAGAGGCAAGACGGTGGTTTTTGAATGGAGATGATGGAGAGGAGAGGAGGTGGTTTTGCAACAGAGAAGAGGGAGAGGAGCGCGCGACATCGATTTAGGATTGGACGAGAGGGCCAGCGCGCTATGACTGGATCAAATCAAAATCAATTTACCCTTCAATTAAGAAAGCGACCCCACATTAATTAGTCTCCCTTTTATTCTGGGTCATAGTTGACCATGATTATTGCAAATAAAATATATGTTATACGTTGAAAAAACAATATAATTTGAAAGTACATTCAGATACAAACTAAATGATACAATTTTTGGTGACATGCATTCACATTTTGCTTGTCAAATACAGTACGTGGTCAAACTTTGACCCAAAATACGCAAAACAAAAAATACTTCCAAGACCAGCGCCGCTCTTCCGCTCTTCTCCTCTTAAACCACCACCGCTCCTCTCATGTTCCAATCTAAATCCAGCGCCGCTCCTCTCCTCTTCCATCTCAAAACCACCACCCCTCCTCTCCTGTTCCAATCCAAAACCAGCGTCACTCCTCTCCCGTTCTAATCCAAAACCAGCACTACTCCTCTCCTCTTCCATTCAAAAACCACCGAGGGCGAGTGAAGGTGCTGTGGAGAAGTAGATAGATGGAGGAGTACAACCGATACGTGAGGATCACAGACGGCGACCCTGTGAAGCTAGCTAGGATGTTGGAGATACAGTCTTGGTTTGACAACAAGGATCAACTAGTGGCAACGGCGACGTCCATGGCCAAATATCTGCAACGGAGCAAAAAGGTGGCGATACTCCCGGAGGGAGTCACGTGGGAGTACATAGAGTTGCTCCTCCGGGCCATGGAGCAAACAGATTCACCGAATCCGATCGTGAGGGAGCGGTGGTGGGAGTATCGATCCCAGATGGAGCATCCACCAGAGATTGAAGGATTGAGCATCTACAGGGTGCCGCTTGTGAGGGTGTCGTGCCAGAGCGAGCCGGTGGAGTCTTCGTCGACCGAACCCAACTGCAAGAGCAGACAAACAGTTGGCCCAATGACACTTCCCCGCCATCCTCTCCCTCGCCGTTCACATCATCTCACGGGGCGGTTGTCTGCCGCCGAGGAATAGGAGGGACTGCGCCCCAGCCCAATAGTCGGGCAGGTTGTGAATTATCAGGAGGAGCTTAGGGTTGTCAGTATTTGCAGGTTGTGAATTGTGTTTTGTGTTGTGTATTTTGAGAATACTTTCAGATATGAATGCCTTTTGAATTTCAGATTTGCAGTATTGAACATATGAAGTATTTTATGAATTCTAGAGATATATTTTTAGCACTTAAAAATGTAGTTTCATAGGAGTATAAAAGTGCAGATAATGTGATTCTCAGAGAAGAAACTGCAAGTTTCAGTTTCAGATAAGAAACTCCAAGTTCATTTTCAGATAAGAAACTGCAACTTTCAGAGGCAGAGCATTTATATTAACACGGCCTTTTCAAACAGTGTTAACATCATGTTGGAAGTTTTATTCATGGTTGAAACTGGAACTACCAGCCAGTTAACATCATGTTGATCAACATTCATGCATAGCACATCTTCATATGATGCACAATCAAAAAGATATGCTATTTTCAAAATGCCCACACAATGTCGAGTGTGCGAAAAACAGATAAAACGTGGGACGAAGTTTTGGCAAGTGTTGGATGTGGTGTGCATAGATGACAATTGGGATCCACATGTTAATAAAGGCAGAGGCAAAATTTTTGGAGATATTTTCTCTGCACGGGTGGAATCGAACCCGGGTGGAACAGCTGTCGGGTAGTGTCACTCGCCCACTAGGCTAGTTCAGTTGTTTCGTTACTAATAAGGCACTTCCTCAAGTGGTCAGATCTCCTCCCGCGCCTTTGTGCGCTCGCCGCGATGCTGCTGTCTGCCATTGTGAACATGCCGAACAAACGAGAGGAATCTGGAGAGGATTGTACATGGAGAGGCGGACAGTCGGGACCCACCAGGTCTATGGCCGTACGCAAGCAAGTGCCTCATCGAAAAAAAACTTCCTCCTAATGCTATACTAACGTTGGGGCCCACAGGTTTGTCAACATAGTTACATTTTTTAGGTGCTTCAACGTAGTTACTATAGGAGATAAATTCACAACGAAGCCGGGGAGCTGAGAGGTATCATTTATTATCACTGGGGCAGCAAGTATCAGCTAGGTTTTGGGCTACCCTGTCTAGGCTTTCTTTTTTAACATGCGCAGCCCATGACCTCGGATGGGAGGTCCATAGGCCTGTTTGTATTTTCTTGAGGGCCATCATGTATCGACCGGCCTATGGACCTCCCATCCAAGATTTTATTTTTCCTGAAACATCGGCATCACAATTTATGTATTTTTTTAAGAAAACGCAAAGGTCTGTTCTATTTTTCTATATAAGAATAGGAATGCCTGGTCCAACTTATGTTTCCCTTCTAACTATATTATATATATATATTTAAATTATTTTATATGTTATTATATATTATTGTTATTTCATCATATATTTAACATATACTTACATATGTAAGAAAACAATATCCCACATCTTATTAACTTGTAAAAATAATTTCTTAACAATAAAATCCTGGATTTTTTTGGCAACGAAAATCCTGGTGATTGTCTACAAAAGCTTGGTAAGATTTAAGGACCAATGTAATAATAAATCACTTATTATTTAAATATATATATATATATATATAACAAAATTCTCAACCCTCTTTATTTTTTGATAACATTGCTACGACCACCCCAACATTATAATTAGAATCAATCCAGCAAAATTGTGTATTTTGAGAAAGGGCAAATGGCCTGTAATTTTTTAGGAAAAACATAAATGGGCCGCATAGACGCTACATTATTTGTTCACCCAGCCCAGTTAATGGACTGTAATTCAAAAAAAGATCAAATTGACTGTAAATTCTACCCTGCAAAAAAAAGACTGTAAATTCTGAAAAAATGGGTTCAATACGTGCCACATTTTTGGAGGCTGAAATGTGGGCAATAGGTCGAATCCAATGCAAGTCGTTGTCAACTTAGTCAACAAATGATTCTGACTTCGTTAGCCGTTGGATTTACATCCAACGACCGGCATCCATCTTCAATCTCTCGTCTTCTTCCTCCAGCGCCGTCGGGACCACCTGCTCCCGCCTCCTGCTGCTAGCAGCTCTGCTTAGCACGCTTCGCTGTGAAGCGCTACTCCACCGTTGGACATGCCATCTCTCCACCCCTCCACACCTCTTGTTCTTCTCCACTGACTGTCGAACCACACCGCACCAGAACCAGTTAACCCTCGTACACCTCTCCGTCTGCGACTCTACTCCCGCGTCTTCCCATCTCCGGCTCGTTGGTGTCCGGGGCCTCGCCGTCGTCCACCACCTTGGATGTGCTCGGCGCGGAGTGGTCAACATGCTCAACGAGCGACACCATCAGAAGTAGACTGTGCATGGAGAGGCTGACAGCTGGGTCCATGGCCGCATGGAAGGAAATGCCTCCTTATTACGCGCAAAAAAATGATTCCTCCACCTGACAGCTGGGACCCATCGGAAGGGCCTCTGTATTTTGCCAAAAAAACGTTCCCACCGCTGACAGGTCGGACCCACTAGCTATATCCTCGCACGCATGGAAGTGCCTCCTTATTACGCACAAAAAATGAATACCCCCTACTAGCTAGGACCCACAATAGAGGGAGGCTGACTTGTGGGCCAACTAAGTTGACGGGGACGGAGGGCTTTGTCAACTTAGTCAATATGAATGATTCTAGCTCAAGTGACCATACGATGTCCATCCAACGGCCGTACTACTTCTTCAACCTCTGGTCTTCTTGCTCCAGCCGCCCAAACCAGTGCCGGCCATGCCTCATGCTCCTGCCTCCCGTGGCCGGCTGTGATGCTGCGGAGGCCTCACCGCCCCCTACTACTCCCACCGCTGGCCAGGCCATCCCTCTACTCACCCACACCCCATGTTATTCTGCGGCGACGGCAGCCTCACACCGCAGTGAACCAGTGAACCCTCATACTCCTCTACGCATGGGCATCCACTGTCGCGTCTTCCCCGGCTCCGCGTCGTCCCCTTCCTAGGCCTCGCCGTCGTCCACCGCCCTGGTGCTCTCGGCGCGGCGTGGTCAACGTGGTCAAGGAACGGCTTCCATCGGACATGGATCGTACGTGGAGAGGCTGACAGCTGGGTCCACGGCCGTAACGAGGAAGTTCCTACTTATTACACGGAAAATAATGATTCCTCCACCTGACAGCAGGGACCCACTATACGGACCACCGTATTTTGCGAAAAAACGTTACCCCCTGACTGCTGGGACCCACCGGACGGGCCACCGTATTTCACGAAAAAAAAATGTTCCCCCCGCTGTCAGCTCGGACCCACCGGAAGTGCCTCCTTATTACGCAGAAAAAATGAATACTCCCCCTGCTAGCTGGGACCCACCTTGGTGGGAGGCTAACTTGTGGGCCTACTAAGACGACGGGGACGGAGGGCTTTGTCAACTTAGTCAATATGAACGATTCTAGCTCCAGTGACCGTCCGATGTCCATCCAACATCCGTAGTGCTTCTTTAACCTCTGGCCTTCTTGCTCCAGCCGCCCAAACCAGCGCCGGTCGTGCCGCGTGCTCCTACGTCGCATGGCCGGCTGTGATGTCGCGGAGGCCTCATCGCCCCCTACTACTCCCACCGCTGGCCAGGCCATCCCTCTACTCACCCACACCCCCTGTTATTCTGCGGCGATGACAGCCTCACACCGCAGCCGAACCAGTGAACCCTCATACTCCTCTACGCGTGGGCATCCATTGCCGCATCTTCCCTGGCTCTGCGTCGTCCCCTTCCTAGGCCTTAATGTCGTCCACCGCCCTGGTGCTCTCGGCGCGGCGTGGTCAACATGGTCAAGGAACGGCTTCCATCGGACGTGGACTCTAAGTGGAGAGGCTGACAGCTGGGTCCACGTCCATAGCAAGGAAGTGCCTCCTTATTACACGGAAAATAATGATTCCTCCACCTGACAGCAGGGACCCACCGGACGGGCAACCGTATTTCGTGAAAAAAAACGTTTCCCCCTGACTGCTGGGACCTACCAGCTACATCTTCGCACACAAGGAAGTGTGTTCGGGCAAAAAAATGATTCTCCCCCTGACTGCTGGGACCCACCAGCTACATCTTCGCATGCAAGGAAGTGCCTGACAGTCGGGATCCGCCTGGTCGAAGCATACGTAGCGTTGTCATTCTGGCCGCGATCGTGTACGTACATACTGGTTGATGTAGAGGCGCGCACATGTCGTAGTAGAGGCGCGCACGTAGCATGTACACGTACATACAGTGGCCAGTGTGCAAGAAAGAAAATATGGCCACGTACGTACATACGGGCGGGGTCTCGAATGCCTACTCGCGCATACGTACGGCCAGGGCTTGTGTACATGGCTGGGTCGGAACGGACAAACTACGTCGTTGTCGTGTTCATTGGGAGGCAATGGAATGCGTCGTGTTCATCGGGAGGCAACGGAACGCGTGGGAGCCAACTTGCTTGGACGGAACAGCTGATGGAAACGAGGCCTGGCATACCGCACAACGGAGGAAACGGCCTTGTGTTTGACCGACCACGTTCGGAACGGGATCATGTTCATCGGGAGGGGTCTGGCATACCGCAAAAAGAGGAAACAGACCTCCTACAGTCGAAACGGGGGTCCTGTTCATCGGGAGGGGTGTGGCGTACTGCAAAACATAGGAAACAGACTTGTGTTGGAGCGCTATGGTCGAAACGGGGGTCTTGTTCTTCTGGAGGGGTGTGGCGTACCGCAAAACGGGACTCCACGGGATACTGTTCATCTCCACCGTCGACCCCCTCCAGCCTCCACGGGCTACTGTTCATCCACCGTCGACCTCTTCCAGCCTCCACCTACGACCGTTCATCCAGGGGCTCCTGTTCATCCAGCCTCCACCATGTGCTACACCACCGGCTACTATTCAACCAGCCCTCTCCACGGGCTCCTGCTCAACCACCCCTCCACGGGCTACTGTTCATCCGGCCCTCCACTATCTACTGTTCATCCAGCCCTCCACGGGGTGGTCCTGTTCATCCAGCCCTCCACGGGGTCCTGTTCATCCAGCCCCAACCGGCTCGATTGATCGGGGTCCTGTTCATCCAGAGGCAACACCACGGGGTCCTGTTCATCCACCCCCACCGGGAACTATTCATCCAAACCCCCCAGCAACGCTCACTGTTCATCCAGAGGCAGCATCGATCGGCTTCAGTTAGCAGCAGTAGCGAAGGAATCGCTCGATCGGGTTCAGTTAACAGCCATCGATCGATCGCTCGGGTTCAGTAAGGCATAGCCTGCAGTGCAATCGCTCTAGTTCAGTAGGCGAACGCCTTGCTCAGGTTCAGTTAGAGCCCAACACCTCGCACCCACACGCGTGCGCGTATGAGAGAAACACGCAAACCTCTATGCATCGCTCGGCCCCGACCACCCACCATAACCGGGATCACCCTAATATTTTCCTCGCCCTCGCTTCTACCATGGTTTTTTCTATCATGACGGCCCAAAGAATGTCATGCAGCTGCGTCTCCGGCCCGCCCAGGATGAAAAGTTCATTTTCTGTCATAGAAGTAGGAGCCCACCACATCTATGATGATACCGGGTTTTGTCACAATTATCGTCATAGAAGTGTCATAAGTATAAAAAAGGGCAACCTGGTGCATGTAGCTCCCGCTTGCGCAGGGTCCAAGGAAGGGTCCGACCACTTTGGGTCTATAGTACGCAGCCTTTCCCTACATTTCTGTAAGAGGCTGTTTCCAGGACTTGAACCCATGACCTCATGGTCACAAGGCAGCGGCTTTACCACTGCGCCAAGGCTCCCCTTCATAGAAGTGTCATAAGTATGACAAAAAAAATTTCGTTCGGCCCAAAATGTCACGGATGTGTCTTTTTTTGTAGTGATGGAAGATACTGACTACCTCCTGTCGCTCTATGAACAATCCAGTCACACAAAAAAGGATATTTATTTGAAGTTTTTAGAGGTGGCACATGCAAATTTACTTAGGATGGCAGGGTAATACCGCATATAGGTAGGTATGGTGGACTCATCTGGAATAACTCGGGTTTCAGGATTTTGATGCACAAGCAGTAATTCCGCTTAGTACAGGTGAAGGCTAGCAATTAGGTTGAGAAGCGGCCAGCTAGAGAGCGAAAATGGTCATGAACATGCATTATGCATAAGTAACACTGGATACTAGCATGAGTAGGATATGAACACCGTGAACATAAATATCATAGAGGCTATGTTGGTTTTGATTCAACTGCATGCATGAACATGTACCAATTCAAGCCACTCGAACATTCATAGGAGGATACCATACCATCATACTACATCACAATTATTTTAATGCAATGTTGACATCCAAGATAAATCATTATCCACTCCTAGCTACTTAAGCATGGCATGAGAAACTATAAATCTCTAGTTGTCATTGCAAACATGTTTGATCATAATAGGCTGAATCATGGATACTAGGTTAAGCATATTTACAAAAACAGAACAAGTTGAGTTCGTACCCATTTCTCTCTGCCACAACCAGTTCATCAAATATCATCATTATTGCTTTTCACTTGCATGACCGAACGATATGGAAATAATAATAGTGCAAGTGCCGTGGACTAAGCTGGAATCTGCAACCATTTTCTCAAAAGGAGAAGACAAGGTAATATGGGCTCTTTGTTAGATCAATAATAATGCGTATCAGAGCCACTCAACATTTTCATCGTGGTCTTCTCCTCAGTACGACTCAATAAATAGAAAAGAAATTCAGAGAAACACACTGAAATATTTTTGGAGTTTTTGATTAAAGAGAAAAGAAAAGCAAAGCAAAAACGAGAAAAACTATTTACACGGGAAAGCTCCCAACAAGTAGAAGAAGAACAAGGAAATCTTTTTGGGTTTTCTTTTTAATACTATAACTGACTACACTAGAAAGAAAAATCGAAAAGAAGCAAGCAACATTTTGTTGGGTTTTGTCAAAGTTTTTCAAACACACAAGAAGAAGGCGAGAAAATGAATCTAACATGCATAGTACAATGAAAAAGTGATATGTCTCCGTCGTATCTGCTTTTCCAAACTCTTTTGCCCTTGTTTTGGACTCTAACTTGCATGATTTTAATAGAACTAACCCGGACTGACTTTGTTTTCAGCAGAATTGCCATGGTGTTATTTTTGTGCAGAATAAAAAGTTTTCGAAATGACCTAAAACTTCTCTGAGCCAAGTTTCTGAATTAATAAGAAATATTGGCAAAAGAATCAACAGCAGGGGCCCACACCCTAGCCACAAGGGCGGGGGCGCGCCCTCCGATGTTGTGGGCCTCCTATTGCTCCACAGACCTTAACTCCCACTCCATATATTCTCTTTCGAGGAGAAAAAAATCAGAGAGAAGGATTCATCGTGTTTTACGATACGGAGCCACCGCCAAGCCCTATTCTTCCTTGGGAGGGTAGATCTGGAGTCCGTTTTGGGCTCCGGAGAGGGGAATCCATCGCCATCGTCATCTTCAACCATCCTCTATCACCAATTCCATGATGCTCGCCATCGTGCGTGAGTAATTCCATCGTAGGCTTGCTGGACCGTGATGGGTTGGATGATATTTACCATGTAATCGAGTCAGTTTTGTTAGGGTTTGATCCCTAGTATCCATTGTGTTCTAAGATTGATGTTGCTATGACTTTGACATGCTTAATGCTTGTCACTAGGGACCGAGTGCCATGATTTCAGATCTGAACCTATTATGTTTTCATGATTATATTTGTGTTCTTGATCCTATCTTGAAAGTCAATAGTCACCTGCTACGTGTTATGATCCGGCAACCTCGGAGTGACAATAGTCAGGACCAGTCTCGGTGATGACTGTAGTTTGAGGATTTCATGTATTCACTAAGTGCTAATGCTTTGGTCCGGTACTCTATTAAAAGGAGGCCTTAATATCCCCTAGTTTCCAATAGGACCCCGTTGCCACGAGAGGGTAGGACAAAAGGTGTCATGCCAGTTCTTTTCCATAAGCACGTATGACTATATTCAGAATACATGCCTACATTATATTGATGAATTGGAGCTAGTTCTATGTCACCCTATGTTATAACTGTTGCATGATGAATGCCATCCGACATAATTATACATCATTGATCCATTGCCTACGAGCTTTTCACATATTGATCTTTGCTACGTTACTTTTCTGTTGCCACCGTTCCGATTGCTACAATACTGCTACTATTACTTTTGCCACTATTACTGTTACTTCCATACTACTTTGCTACTAAATACTTTGCTGCAGATATTAAGTCTTTTAGGTGTGGTTGAATTGACAACTCATCTGCTAATACTCGAGAATATTCTTTGGCTCCCCATGTGTCGAATCAATAAATTTGGGTCGAATACTCTACCCTCGAAAACTGTTGAGATCCCCTATACTTGTGGGTTATCAAGACCTTTTTCTGGCGCCGTTGCCGGGGAGCATAGCTCTATTCTTTGAGTAACTTGGGATTTATATCTGTTGATCACTACGAGGAATTTGAAAGATCAAAGAACAAAGATTTTTCCCTCAACTACGAGGGGAGGTAAGGAACTGCCATCTAGCTCTGCAATTGATTCTCCTTCTGTTTTGAGTAAACTTACGACACCTACACCTGCTATTGATTCCGATATGTCGCACGTTATTGATGATCCCACTTCTACCATGCACGATTCTTATGATGATACTACTTATGTGCTTGATGATACTGTTCCACTAGGTGAATTTCTTGATGAACAACTTGCTAGGGTTAGAGAGAATGAAATTACTGAAACTAATGCTATTATTGAAAATGATGATTATGATTCTCCCCCTAGATATGAATTGCCTGTTGTTCCTGAGGGTTATGTTGTGGATGAAGAAACTGCTAGAGACTTCTTTGCCTGCAATGATAGAGAAGATCTTAAGAAACTGTTAGCTAAGGTGAAAGAAAAATCCCTGAATGCTAGAATGAAATATGATCCTGCTTTTGCTACTTAACCTATCTTTGTTACTGATAAGGATTATGAATTCTCTGTCGATCCTGAGTTAATTACTTTGGTTGAATTTTATTTTTTTCATGGTTATGAATCTGAAACTGTTGTGGCACATCTTACTAAATTGAATGATATAGCCACCCTATTTGCTCATGAGGAAAAATTAGCTATTACTATATTCTCAAATTGTTTCCTTTCTCATTAACGGGTGATGCTAAGATATGGTTTAATTCTCTTGCTCCTGGTTGTGTGCATAGTCCACAAGATATGATTTATCATTTCTCTGCAAAATATTTCCCCGCTCATAAGAAACAAGCTGCTTTAAAAGAAATATTTAATTTTGTGCAAATTGAAGAAGAGAGTCCCCCACATGCTTGGGGGAGGCTTCTCCAATTACTTAATGCTTTGCCTGATCATCCTCTCAAGAAAAATGAAATACTTGATATCTTTTATAATGGACTAACTGATGTTTCCAGAGACCACCTGGACAGTTGTGCTGCTTGTGTTTTCAGGGAAAGAACTATTGAGCAAGCTGAGTTGCTATTGAATAATATACTGAGTAATGATAACAATTGGACACTTACTGAACCAACTCCTAAGCCAACTCCGAAGAAGAGTGTATTCTATTTCTCATTCCTGAAGATATGCAAGAGGCAAAGTAATCTATGAAAGAGAAAGGTATTAAAGCTGAAGATGTTAAAAATTTACCGCCTATTGAAGAAATGCATGGTCTTGATAGCCCGACACAGGTAGTAGAGGTAAACTCTCTCCGTAGATTTGATGAAGGTGATATTCCTCATAATAAGTCTGCTAGACAATGCTTGGATGAGATTGATAATTTTATTGTTAAACAAGAGAACTTCAATGCTTATGTTAGTAGACAATTGAAACGTAATGCTTACATGCTTGACCACCTGGGTGATTATATGAGTAGAACTATTAATGTTTTTAAGCTTATTTGTAAACATGCTTCCATGGTGACAACTCAAGTAGAACAAGTACTTAAAGCTCAGGACGATTTGCTTAATGAGTTGAATAGTAAGAATAGTGATAATGCTGTTAGGGTAATGACCAGAGGTGGTGAAATGACCCAGGAACCTTTGTATCCTGAGGGTCATCCTAAGAGAGTTGAGAAGGATTCTCAGAGAACTAATACTGATGCACCTAGTCCTCATACTAAAAAGAAAAAGAAAACTGATAGGACTCTGCATGCTAGTGAACATGCTGTAGACACACCTGAGAATCCCAATGATATTTCTATTTCTGATGCTAAGACACAGTCCGGTAATGAACATGAACCTAGTGCTAATGTTAGTGATGATGTTCATGTTGATGCTTAACCTAGTAATGATAATGATGTAGAGATTGAACCTGTTGTTGATCTTGATAACCCACAATCAAAGAATCAACATTATGATAAGAGAGACTTCGTTGCTAGGAAACATGGTAAAGAAAGAGAACCATGGGTTCAGAAACCCATGCCCTTTCCTCCTAAGCCATCCAAGAAAAAGGACGATGCCGATTTTGAGCGCTTTGCTGAAATGATTAGACTTATCTTTTTGCGTACGCGTTTGACTGGTATGCTTAAAATGCCTCTTTATGCTAAGTACATGAAATATATTGTTACTAATAAACAAAGATACCGGAAGCAGAAATTTCCAACATGCTTGCTAATTATACTTTTAAGGTTGGAATACCAAAGAAACTAGGAGATCCGGGAGTACCAACTATACCATGCTCCATTAAAAGAAACTACGTTACAACTGCTTTATGTGATCTTGGAGCTGGTGTTAGTGTTATGCCTTTCTCTTTGTACCATAGACTTGAATTAAATAAGTTGACACCTACTAAAATTTCTTTGCAAATGGCTGGTAAATCAACTACTATACCCATCGATATTTGTGAGGATGTGCCTGTTGTTGTTGCAAACATTACTATCTTAATGGACTCTGTTATTCTTGATATTCCCGAGGACAACAGTATGTAGATCATCCTTGGTAGATCATTTTTGAATACTGCAGGGGCTATTATTGATTGCGACAAAGGCAATATCACTTTTCATGTTAATGGTAATGAGCATACGGTACACTTCCTGAAGAAACAACCTCAAGTTCATAGTAGCAATTCTATTGGAAAAAATTCAACTATTACTATTGGAGGTTTTGAATTTCCTCTTCCTACTGTCAAAAAGAAATATGATATTCTTATTGTTGGGGAAATGCATACCCCCGTTGAGGTAACCTAGAGTTATTCGAAAGTTCTCTAGTTTCATGTCATTCGGAAGAAGTTTGCTAACAAGATTTGATCAACCTTGTTAATGGATTCCTTTTGATGGGCATGAGATGGATGAATTTAGAAGGCAACTCTCTGTACCCACATTTTACTTTCTGTTATTTAGATTAAATGAAGCAAAAATAATATTTTCTGTTTTTTTTTCTGAATTATCCATGCAATAAAAAATGTCCCAAAAATAAAAGTTCTCCAAATGCCGTGAAAATTGGATATGATTTTTATATAATAATTTAGAATTTCTGGTACAAAGAACACACCAGGGGGCCTCACCAGCTGGCCACAAGGGTGGAGGGCGCGCCCACCCCCTAGGGCGTGCCCCCTATCCTTGTGGGGCCCATGTGGCCCCCTCCACTTATTCCATCACCCATCCACTCCTTCCTCAAGAAAAAATCACTCCATAGCTCAAACTCGTGTTCTTGCTCATCTTGCTGCCATTTTTATCTCCTTGCTCAAAGCTCCATTCAGAAAACTGCTTTGGGGGATTGTTCTTCGGTATGTGACTCCTCCAATGGTCCAATTAGTTTTTGTTCTAGTGCTTTATTCATTGATAATTTTTGTGGTTGTGGTGACCTTGTTCTTGAGCTTCCATGTCAAATTTATATGGTCCAAAGTAGTTTTGATGCATGATATAACCTCTAGGCACTTGTAGGAATAGTTGCTATCAATCTTGTTGAGTCTGGTTCACTTTTATTTTGAGTCACTAAAATTTTCAGAGGAAGAAGATGTTGAGGATATTGTTGAGAGGTTCCTCGAGCCATGGCTCAAAGGAAAAAGAAAATGAGGAGAATGAAAAGCACAAGTATAATCTTCCTCGCCCCGCAGAAATTTGGCCGTGTGGATGGCCATGTGATGCATTCTTACAAGCAGTCGGGATTTATGATGATTTCTATTATTTTGCTGGGAATGCAGGCATCACCGACTTCCTCCTCGACCAGTGTGATCAGTATCTCCTACTCACTAATACTTGCGTGCAAACTTTTCATTTTCATGCTAGGAGATCACCAGCCACGGTAGACTTTCACTTATATGATGAGTACAAAGAAATGACGCTCTATGACTTTTGTGAGGTTTGTAAATTACCTTATGAGGGTAGCGTCGAGGAGCCACGTCCTAATGATGTGGAAGGCCTTATTAATGAAATCACCATAGGGGGAAATAGAGGAGTGTCGGGAGCGAGAGTGGCTAGTATTCATTTCCTTGTTTTACGCTATCACTCATTATTTGTTGGGAGATGTTTAATTAGTCGTGGAGAGAGTGGAGGCCTTAGTGCCCCTGACCTCGCCATTTTGCGCCACACTTTACATAAAGATATAACTTACAGTTTGGGTGCTATGGTTGCTAGACGGTTGAGTATGACCCGTCCAAATGGTCCTATTTTCGGAGGTATCTTTGCCTCCCGCCTTGCTAAACATTTTGAGATACCCATTAGGCACTATGAAAAGAGGACAAATTGTTACCCACTATACATTTAGATTATGACAGCATGGTAGCACATAAGTTTAGTCGCCATGATCAGGAAAAGAGACTTATTTATAACCTGACATTCATGCTGATGGGGAACACAATATTTCAAAAAAAATTCCTACGATCATGCAAGATCTATCTAGGAGAGTGTGTCAACTTACCCTCGTAGACTGAAAGCGGAAGCGTTTAGTAACGCGGTTGATGTAGTCGAACGTATTCGCGGTCCAACCAATCAAGTAACGAACGCACGACACCTTCGCAATCTGCACACAATTAGCTCAGTGACATTGCTCGTACTCTTGATCCTATTGAGGCTGAGGGTGAGTTGGGTCAGCATGATGGTGTGTTAACGGTGATGATGAAGTTACCGACGCAGGGCTTCGCCTAAGCACTACAACAATATGACCGAGGCAGAAAACTATGGAGGGGGGCACCGCACACGGATAAAGATCAACTTGTGTGTCTATGGGGTGCCACCTCCCTTGTATATAAAGGAGGGGAGGAGGGGGCCGGCCGGACACAAGGGCGCGCCCAAGGGGGAGAATCCTACTCCTACTGGGAGTAGGTTCCCCCCTTTCCTAGTCCAACTAGGAGAAGAAGGAAGGAGAGGGAGAGGGAGAGGGAAAGAGGGGTCGCGCCCCTCTCCCCTTGCCCTATTCGGACTCCCCTTGGAGGGGCACCTCCTGGATGCGGCCCTCTCTCTCCCCTAAGGCCCAATAAGGCCCATAACTTCCTAGGGGGGGGGGGGTTCCGGTAACCCTCTGGCACTCCGGTTTTATCCGAAACTATCTGGAACACTTCCAATGTCCGAATAACGTGGTCCAATATATCAATCTTTATGTCTCAACCATTTCGAGACTCCTCGTCATGTCCGTGATCACTTTTGGGACTCTGAACAACCTTCGGTACATCAAATCACATAACTCACAATACATATCGTCATCGAATGTTAAGTGTGTGGACCCTACGGGTTTGAGAACTATGTAGACATGACCGAGACACATCTCCGGTCAATGACCAATAGTGGAACCTGGATTCTCATATTGGTTCCTACATATTCTACAAAGATCTTTATCGGTCAAACCGCATAACAACATACGTTGTTCCCTTTGTCATCGGTATGTTACTTGCCCGAGATTTGATCATCGGTATCATCATACCAAGTTCAATCTCGTTACCGGCAAGTCTCTTTACTCATTCCATAATGCATCATCCCGCAACTAACTAATTAGTCAAATTGCTTGCAAGGCTTATAGTGATGTGCATTACCGAGAGGGCCCAGAGATACCTCTCCGATACACGGAGTGACAAATCCTAATCTCGATCTATGCCAAATCAACAAACACCATCGGAGACACCTATAGTGCATCTTTATAATCACCCAATTACGTTGTGACGTTTGATAGCACACAAGGTCTTCCTCCGGTATTCGGGAGTTGCATAATCTCATAGTGATAGGAACATGTATAAGTTATGAAGAAAACAATAGCAATAAACTAAACAATCATAGTGCTAAGCTAACGGATGGGTTTATTCCATCAATTATTCTCTAATGATATGATCCCATTCATCAAATGAAAACACATATCTGTGGCTAGGAAACTTAACCATCTTTGATCAACGAGCTAGTCAAGTAGAGGCATACTAAGGACAATCTGTTTGTCTATGTATTCACACATGTACTAAGTTTCCGGTTAATACAATTCTAGCATGAATAATAAACATTTATCATGATATAAGAAAATATAAATAACAACTTTATTATTGCCTCTAGGGCATATTTCCTTCAGTCTCCCACTTGCACTCGAGTCAATAATCTAGATTACACAGTAATGATTCTAACACCCATGGAGTCTTGGTGCTGATCTTGTTTTGCTCGTGAGAGAGGCTTAGTCAACGGGTCTGCAACATTCAGATCCGTATGTATCTTGCAAATCTCTATGTCTCCCTCCTTGACTTGATCGCGGATGGAATTGAAGCGTCTCTTGATGTGCTTGGTTCTCTTGTGAAATCTGGATTCCTTTGCCAAGGCAATTGCACCAGTATTGTCACAAAAGATTTTCATTGGACCCGATGCACTAGGTATTACACCGAGATCTGATATGAACTCCTTCATCCAGACTCCTTCATTTGTGAAAGTCCAATTAAGTGTCTTGATCAATCTCTATAGATCTTGATGCCCAATATATAAGCAGCTTCACCGAGGTCTTTCATTGAAAATTCTTATTCAAGTATCTTTTATGCTATTCAGAACTTCAGTATCATTTCTGATCAACAATATGTCATCCACATATAATATCAGAAATGCTACGGAGCTTCCACTCACTTTATTGTAAATACATGCTTCTCCAAAAGTCTGTATAAAAACATATGCTCCAATCACACTATCAAAGCATATATTCCAACTTCGAGATGTTTGCACCAGTCCATAAATGGATCGCCGGAGCTTACACACTTTGTTAGCACCTTTTGGATCGACAAAACCTTCCAGTTGCATCATATACAACTCTTCTTTAAGATATCCATTATGGAATGCAGTTTTGACATCCATTTGCCAAATTTCATAATGATAAAATGCGACAATTGCTAACATGATTCGGACAGACTAAAGCATCGCTACGGGTGAGAAGGTCTCATCATAGTCAACTCCTTGAACTTGTCGAAAACCTTTTGCAACAAGTCGAGCTTTTAAGACAGTAACATTATCGTAAGTGTCAGTCTTCTTCTTGAAGATCCATTTATTCTCTATGGCTTGCCGATCATCGGGCAAGTCAACCAAAGTCTACACTTTGTTCTCATACATGGATCCCATCTCAGATTTCATAGCCTCAAGCCATTTCTCGGAATCTGGGCTCATCATCGCTTCCTCATAGTTCATAGGTTCGTAATGGTCAAGTGTAGGATCGAAAGTATGTCTAGAGGGGGGGTGATTAGACTACTTGACCAAATAAAAATCTAGCCTTTTCCCTATTTTAGTTCTTGGCAGATTTTAGCTATCTTAGAACAAGTCAAGCAATCTCCACACAATTCAAGCAAGCATGCAAAAGAGTATATGAGCAGCGGAAAGTAAAGCATGCAACTTGCAAGAATGTAAAGGGAAGGGTTTGGAGGATTCAAACGCAATTGGAGACACAAATGTTTTTGTCGTGGTTCCGATAGGTGGTGCTATCGTACATCCACATTGATGGAGACTTCAACCCACGGAGGGTAACAGTTGCGCGAGTCCACGGAGGGCTCCACCCACGAAGGGTCCACGAAGAAGCAACCTTGTCTATTCCATCACGGCCGTCGCCCATGAAGGACTTGCCTCACTAGCGGTAGATCTTCACGACGTAGGCGATCTCCTTGCCCTTACAAACTCCTTGGTTCAACTCCACAATCTTGTCGGAGGCTCCCAAGTGACATCTAGCCAATCTAGGAGACACCACTCTCCAAGAAGTAACAAATGGTGTGTTGATGATGAACTCCTTGCTCTTGTGCTTCAAATGATAGTCTCCCCAACACTCAACTCTCTCTCACAGGATTTGGATTTGGTGGAAAGAAGATTTGAGTGGAAAGCAACTTGGCGAAGGCTAGAGATCAAGATTCATATGGTTGGAATGGAATATCTTGACCTCAACACAAGTGTAGGTGGTTCTCTCTCAGAAAATGTGTATTGGAAGTGTAGGTATGTTCTGATGGCTCTCTTCTCTAATGAAGATTGGGTGGAGGGGTATATATAGCCTCCACACAAAATCTAACCATTACACACAATTTGCCAAACTCGGTGGGGCCAAATGATTAAACTCGGTCGGACCGATTCAGCAAACCTAGTGACCGTTAGGATTTTCGGTGGGACTGAGATGCAACTCGGTAGGACCAATATGGTTAGGGTTAGGGCATAACATAATCTCGATGTGACCGATTACACAAACTCGGTGGGACCGATTTTGGTAATAAGCTAACCAGAGAGTTGGTCAGGTAAACTCGGTGGGACCGATTTGCTCATCTCGGTGAGACCGAAATGTTACAAAAGGGAAACAGAGAGTTTACATTGCAATCTTGGTGGGACTGATCGCTCATCTCGGTAAGACCGAAACGTTACGAAGGGAAACAGAGAGATTACAATCTCATCTCGGTGAGACCGAGATCCCTATCGGTGAGACCGATTTGCCTAGGGTTTGTGGCAGTGGCTATGACATTTGAAACTCGGTGGCGCCGGATAGAAAGAATCGGTGGGGCCGAGTTTGACTTTTTGGTTTAGGTCATATGTGGATGTGGGAAGGTAGTTGAGGATTTTGGAGCATATCACTAAGCACTTTGAGCAAGCAAGCCATTAAGCAACACCTCATCCCTCCTTGATAGTATTGGCTTTTCCTATAGACTCAATGTGATCTTGGATCACTAAAATATAAAATGTAGAGTCTTGATCTTGAAGCTTGAGCCAAACTTTTTGTCCTTAGAATTTTGAGAGATCCACTTTCCTCATCCATGCCATGCCATTCATTGAGCTTTTCCTGAAATATTATTCTTGGAATAATGTTAGCTCAATGAGCTATATGTTGTTAGGAATTACCAAAACCACCCAGGGATAGTTGCACTTTCAATCTCCCCCTTTTTGGTAATTGATGACAACATATAGATCAAAGCTTCGACAAATGATAATAAGAGTGGAAGATATTGTTGCCTTGAGAAGTATGTGAAAAGCAAGAGCTCACCCTAAATTTGTGCATATCTTAAGATTTGCTTTGGACTGCAAATGCACAATGAGTTAGGATCATGGGTTACTCTTCCATGTCACATACATCTTGGTGGAGCGCTCAAAATGATAAGAATTAAATACATGCACTCATCACCAAGCAAAGTGAATGATCATATAAGGATAAGTAAGATAATATCATCTAACAAGCATAAGTGTAGCTTATGATCAACCACATGATCATCAATGTCTCACAGATAATAGCATAGTATCTCAAGCAATCAAAAGACAAACAAAGTTCAACCAAGAAGACAAGAGAGAACAAAAGCAAACTCTCTCTCTTGAAGCCTATGATCTATACATTTTTCTCCCCCTTTGGCAATAAGTTACCAAAAAGTTCATAGAAAATGCATAGCACTAAAACGTCTCTCAGGCTTGGTCTTCAGGTGGTGGTGTCCAGAGAACGCCAAGGACGAAGGCTTCAGTTGAAGTAGATGGAGCTGCTGGAGTTGGTGCTGGAGCTGGTTGCACTGAAGCTATAGCTGGTGCAGATGAAGTGGCTCTAGTGTCTGGTATAGGCACTGCAGCAGATCTCTAAGCTCGAGGCACTCTGGCAAATGCATCAGTGGTTGTCTTGCCCTTCCTCTCCTGCATGTCATCCTGTAGCTGCTCCACAACAGACTGAATCTCAGTTACTTTGACATCTAAATCATAGATTTTTTGTTCCACGATTCTTTCCAGGCTCTCCTGGTTTTGAGTTAGGGGGCTAACCCCTTCTCAATCCTTAGAGTTGATGCTATCAAGTAACCAAGCTGGTCCTGCTTGCTTTTCAAAAAGTACTCAGATGCCTCCTCTTGAGTTGGCATCTTGGCAGCATTCTCTTTCTTTGCTTTCTCCTTCTTCTCTTGAGCTTGTACTGATGATGGTTCATTCTCATTCATCACAACTTGATTGTCCTCAAAGTCACGATAGATAGGCAAGTGTTCCTTATCCAACAAGTATGTGCCTGTGCCCATCTTTGAGTTTATCAACTCCTGGATCTGTGGGGCATATCCACAACTTCTTTTCTGGTCAGCTGCAGTCCTCTTGATAGTCTCAACTATAAGGTTCATGACCTTGAACTTCTGTGGCACATCAAATATATGTAGCAAGTTAATTGCATGGCCTCTGATCATTCTGTGATCACCAGACTTGGGCAAGAGAGTGTGCCTATGGATCCAATTGATTGTAGGCAGCCCTGATAGCAAGTGTTTTACTGACCCAAACTAGCGAGTCTCAATATCATCTTCAGGAATCTCCTTGTACATGTTTTCCATAGAGTTGTGATCCATCTTCTTCTTGGCATAGACATCCAAGTCATCTTCTTCTTCCTTAGGAGCATTGATCAGATTTGCCCATTCCTCAATAGTTGAGTGGTACCTTGTACCTTCAAACATCCATACTATCCTGACATCTGGATAGAAGTGTGATGTGGAGTAGAATTGCATTATGAACTCCTCATTCCACTTTGTGAGCTTCTGCCCAACAAAGTCTGCAACTCCACATGCACTGAAGCTGTCAAACACACCAGGATAGTGTTCCTCATTTTCCTTGATATACTTGCAGTCGACCCACCTCATTTCACACACTATAGGTTTTTTGTCCAGCAGCACTGTCTCATAGAAATCTTGCTGTTCCTTTGTGTGGAACCTGTAATCAACAGCAGTTCTTCTTCTTGTAGCATATGGGTCTGTCTCTCTCCATAGCCTCAACCCTGAGTCTCTCTTGATCTTCATGTTCTCAGCCACAGGATGAGCTTCATTGTGGTCTGGAATCTTGGGTTTGAGCTTCCTCAGGACTTGTCCTTCATCATCTTCATCAGCAGCAACTTCAGGCACTTGGGCCTTGTTCTTCTCAGCAGCTGGTATACTCCTGGTATTCCTCTTAGGTGCACTCTTGGGCTTGGAGGCAGCTTTGTGTGCTTCTTTGGGCTTTGATGAAGCAGCCCCTGTCCTGATTGCATCACCCATAAGCTTCTGTGCCTTGGGTGCTGGTGCAGCAACCTCTTCTTCCTCTTCCTCTTCAGAATCTCTCATGATTGAGGATCTCCCAAGCACTCTAGCGGTGGTCTTTTTGATCCTCTCCTTCCTATCCTTCCTCTTCTTCCCTTCTGCAGCAGGCTCTTTGGGTTGAGATTTCAAAGATGCTTGAGAGGATGCTCTAGCCTTAGACATTGGTTGTCTTCCTGCTGGCCTTTTGATCTTCATCCCTGGCTTAACTGCAGCTGAGCTGTACTCCTTCTTAACCACTTTCTTCTTGGAAGTGGCCTCATCCTCAACTGCCACATAGTCTTCATCCTTAGACTCTGAAGTTCTCTTCTTCCTTGTTCTGGTGGCAGCTTTGGGTAAGTTGCTGGGAGTGCTCCTGCTTCCATCATCTGAGCTGCTAGAGGGACTAGTGCCCTCACTCATGTGAACCTACTCCTCTGACTTGTTCTGGCTGTCACTCTGGTCAGACATGTTGCAAGCACTAACTGCAGACCCTGTGAATAGATTGTAGATGAGATAGAGTGGATGAGCATCACAAAATACAGAGATTTTTGCAAAAGAATGAGTCAAAAACTTAGTTCTAGTTTTCCACAGAAAGCATTTCGGATCAACCGACTTGCAAACTCAGTGATACCGAAGCAGTTGTTGGAACCTAAACTAGTGAACTCGGTCAGACCGAGTCACAGTTCGGTGGCACCGAGACTGCTAAGGTTTCACAAAGTTCTGAACTCGGTCACACCGATTTGTAATTCTTGGCCAGACCGAGAATTACATGTGCAATGCCCTGAGCCAAATCGGTGGTACCGAGTTCCACAACTCGGATGGTCCGAGATGGTTTCGGCGGAAACCTAACCCTAAATTTTCAATTCAACTCTAATCTACGGAGTGTTTTGACTGGATAGAAGTGTTTCAATCGTGGTAAGAATCATAATGAACACAATGTGCTAGGAATCGGACGAGGATAGCACTGTGATTGAGTCCATACCCTAGTTCGGCGATGAACTCGCTACGGCGGCAACGGCGGGGAAGAATTCTGTTGACAGCGGCAGAGACCAGCGATAGGAGGCGGCTGGCGACGAGGAGGACGATCCGGAGACCCAGGAGGCAGAGCGAGCTATGCGCGGGCGAAGGGGTTTTGGAGAAATTTCCAAATAATTTCCCGTGAGTATATGTAGCCCGACCCTGTCGGTGTGACCGAGTGGAACAACTCGGTGGCACCAAGATGCATAACTGTTGACAGTTACAGCAACTCGGTGTGACTGAAAAGTTCAAATCGGTTGCACCGAGATTGAAAACCTAGATCGACTTAGTGATCTTGGTATGACCGAAATGGAGGAATCGGTCAGACCGAAACACACAAAGAAGTTTTGGAAGTTTAAGTCTATGACGAATCGGGGACTCCGAGTGCTCCTCACACAGAGTGGCTCGAATCTGACTTGATCAAATTGTGTGATGTAGCATGAATAGAGTTTGAGACGAGAAAAGCATAGATAGCTAGAGAGGGTTCTTAGGCATTCTTGTCCATCCACTTGGCAAAAGAAAAGAAAACCAATCAATCAAAACAACAAGTGGATGTCCTCGAATGAGTAAAATATGGAATCAACATGCTCACACAATAAAATGGCAATTGAAATATGTGGCAAAGCATGCACAACCAATTCTAGCATCTATCAAACAATTTGCAATGACTAGGTCATCTATATATGAGTATATTGACTTAGGAGTCAAATGAGAACATTTGATCATAGGTCATACTCATCGTTTAAGCACAAGTGGGGTTACCACTTTTACATAAAGCATTTGTTGTGTTCACACCATTAGAGTTGCTTTAGCTCAATTCTTAGAGTAAAGCTCCCCCTAGATGTGAGATCTCCCCTAAGAGGGATGAACTAACCTTGGGTTTTGTCGATGATGACATCACTGTCTACTGTTCATCCAACCCTCCACGGGGTGGTCCTGTTCATCCAGCCCTCCACGGGGTCCTGTTCATCCAGCCCCAACCGGCTCGATCGATCGGGGTCCTGTTCATCCAGAGGCAACACCACGGGGTCCTGTTCATCCACCCCCACCGGGAAGTATTCATCCAAACCCCCCAGCAACGCTCACTGTTCATCCAGTGGCAGCATCGATCGGCTTCAGTTAGCAGCAGTAGCGAAGGAATCGCTCGATCAGGTTCAGTTAACAGCCATTGATCGATCGCTTGGGTTCAGTAACGCGTAGCCTGCAGTGCAATCGCTCTAGTTCAGTAGGCGAACGCCTTGCTCAGGTTCAGTTAGAGCCCAACACCTCGCACCCACACGCGTGTGCGTACGAGAGAAACACGCAAACCTCTGTGCATCGCTCGGCCCCGACCACCCACCATAACCGGGATCACCCTGATATTTTCCTCGTCCTCACTTCTACCATGGTTTTTTCTATCATGACGGCCCAAAGAATGTCATGCAGCTGCGTCTTCGGCCCGCCCAGGATGAAAAGCCCATTTTCTGTCATAGAAGTAGGAGCCCACCACATCTATGATGATAACGGGTTTTGTCACAATTATCGTCATAGAAGTGTCATAAGTATGATAGAAAAAATTTCGTTCGGCCCAAAATGTTACGGATGTGTCTTTTTTTGTAGTGATGGAAGATACTGACTACCTCCTGTCGCTCTATGAACAAACCAGTCACACAAAAAAGGATATTTATTTGAAGTTTTTAGAGGTGGCACATGCAAATTTACTTAGGATGGCAGGGTAATACCGCATATAGGTAGGTATGGTGGACTCATCTGGAATAACTCGGGTTTCAGGATTTTGATGCACAAGCAGTAATTCCGCTTAGTACAGGTGAAGGCTAGCAATTAGGTTGAGAAGCGGCCAGCTAGAGAGCGAAAATGGTCATGAACATGCATTATGCATAAGTAACACTGGATACTAGCATGAGTAGGATATGAACACCGTGAACATAAATATCATAGAGGCTATGTTGGTTTTGATTCAACTGCATGCATGAACATGTACCAATTCAAGCCACTCGAACATTCATAGGAGGATACCATACCATCATACTACATCACAATTATTTTAACGCAATGTTAACATCCAAGATAAATCATTATCCACTCCTAGCTACTTAAGCATGGCATGAGAAACTATAATCTCTAGTTGTCATTGCAAACATGTTTGATCATAATAGGCTGAATCATGGATACTAGGTTAAGCATATTTACAAAAACAGAACAAGTTGAGTTCGTACCCATTTCTCTCTGCCACAACCAGTTCATCAAATATCTTCATTATTGCTTTTCACTTGCACGACCGAACGATATGGAAATAATAATAGTGCAAGTGCCGTGGACTAAGCTGGAATCTGCAACCATTTTTCTCAAAAGGAGAAGACAAGGTAATATGGGCTCTTTGTTAGATCAATAATAATGCGTATCAGAGCCACTCAACATTTTCATCGTGGTCTTCTCCTCGGTACGACTCAATAAATAGAAAAGAAATTCAGAGAAACACACTGAAATATTTTTGGAGTTTTTGATTAAAGAGAAAAGAAAAGCAAAGCAAAAACGAGAAAAACTATTTACACGGGAAAGCTCCCAACAAGTAGAATAAGAACAAGGAAATCTTTTTGGGTTTTCTTTTTAATACTATAACTTACTACACTAGAAAGAAAAACCAAAAAGAAGCAAGCAACATTTTGTTGGGTTTTCTCAAAGTTTTTCAAACACACAAGAAGAAGGCGAGAAAATGAATCTAACTGCATAGTACAATGAAAAAGTGATACGTCTCCGTCGTATCTACTTTTCCAAACTCTTTTGCCCTTGTTTTGGACTCTAACTTGCATGATTTGAATAGAACTAACCCGGACTGACTTTGTTTTCAGCAGAATTGCCATGGTGTTATTTTTTGTGCAGAATAAAAAGTTTTCAAAATGACCTGAAACTTCACGGAGCCAAGTTTTGGAATTAATAAGAAATATTGGCAAAAGAATTAGTAGCAGGGGCCCACACCCTAGCCACAAGGGCGGGGCCACGCCCTCCGACGTTGTGGGCCTCCTAGTCCTCCATCGACCTTAACTCCCACTCCATATATTCTCTTTCGAGGAGAAAAAAATCAGAGAGAAGGATTCATCGCGTTTTATGATACGGAGCCACCGCCAAGCCCTATTCTTCCTTGGGAGGGTAGATCTGGAGTCCGTTTTGGGCTCCGGAGAGGGGAATCCGTCGCCATCATCATCTTCAACCATCCTCCATCTCCAATTCCATGATGCTCGCCACCGTGCGTGAGTAATCCATCATAGGCTTGCTGGACCGTGATGGGTTGGACGAGATTTACCATGTAATCGAGTCAGTTTTGTTAGGGTTTGATCCCTAGTATCCACTATGTTCTAAGATTGATGTAGCTATGACTTTGACATGCTTAATGCTTGTCACTAGGGCCCGAGCGCCACGATTTCAGATCTGAACCTATTATGTTTTCATGAATATATTTGTGTTCTTAATCCTATCTTGAAAGTCAATAGTCAACTGCTACGTGTTATGATCCGGCAACCTCGGAGTGACAATAGTCAGGACCAGTCTCGGTGATGACCGTAGTTTGAGGATTTCATGTATTCACTAAGTGCTAATGCTTTGGTCTGGTACTCTATTAAAAGGAGGCCTTAATATCCCCTAGTTTCCAATAGGACCCCGCTGCCACAAGAGGGTAGGACAAAAAGTGTCATGCCAGTTCTTTTCCATAAGCACGTATGCCTATATTCAGAATACATGCCTACATTATATTGATGGATTGGAGCTAGTTCTGTGTCACCCTATGTTATAACTGTTGCATGATGAATGCCATCCGACATAATTATCCATCATTGATCCATTGCCTATGAGCTTTTCACATATTGATCTTTGCTAAGTTACTTTTCTGTTGCCACCGTTCCGATTGCTACAATACTGCTACTATTACTTTTGCCACTATTACCATTACTTCCATACTACTTTGCTACTAAATACTTTGCTGCAGATATTAAGTCTTTCAGGTGTGGTTGAATTGACAACTCATCTGCTAGTACTCGAGAATATTCTTTGGCTCACCTTGTGTCGAATCAATAAATTTGGGTCGAATACTCTACCCTCAAGAACTGTTGCGATCCCCTATACTTGTGGGTTATCAAGACCTTTTTCTGGCGCCGTTGCCGGGGAGCATAGCTCTATTCTTTGAGTAACTTGGGATTTATATCTGTTGATCACTACGAGGAATTTGAAAGATCAAAGAACGAAGATTTTTCCCTCAACTATGAGGGGAGGTAAGGAACTGCCATCTAGCTCTGCAATTGATTCTCCTTCTGTTTTGAGTAAACTTACGACACCTACACCTGCTATTGATTCCGATATGTCGCGCGTTATTGATGATCCCACTTCTACTATGCACGATGCTTATGATGATACTACTTATGTTCTTGATGATACTATGCCACTAGGTGAATTTCTTGATGAACAACTTGCTAGGGTTAGAGAGAATGAAATTACTGAAACTAATGATATTATTGAAAATGATGATTATGATTCTCCCCTAGATATGAATTGCCTGTTGTTCCTGAGGTTTATGTTGTGGATGAAGAAACTGCTAGATACTTCTTTGCCTGCAATGATAGAGAAGATCTTAAGAAACTGTTAGCTAAGCTAAAAGAAAAATCCCTCAATGCTAAAATGAAATATGATCCCGCTTTTGCTACTTCACCTATCTTTGTTACTAATAAGGATTATGAATTCTCTGTCGATCCTGAGTTAATTACTTTGGTTGAATTTGATTCTTTTCATTTTATCACTTCTTTGCAAAATATTTCCCCGCTCATAAGAAACAAGCTGCTTTAAAAGAAATATTTAATTTTGTGCAAATTGAAGAAGAGAGTCTCCCACAGGCTTGGGGGAGGCTTCTCCAATTACTTAATGCTTTGCTTGATCATCCTCTCAAGAAAAATGAAATACTTGATATCTTTTATAATGGACTAACTGATGTTTCCAGAGACCACCTGGACAGTTGTGCTGCTTGTGTTTTCAGGGAAAGAACTATTGAGCAAGCTGAGTTGCTATTGAATAATATACTGAGTAATGATAACAATTGGACACTTACTGAACCAACTCCTAAGCCAACTCCGAAGAAGAGTGTATTCTATTTCTCATTCCTGAAGATATGCAAGAGGCAAAGTAATCTATGAAAGAGAAAGGTATTAAAGCTGAAGATGTTAAAAATTTACCGCCTATTGAAGAAATGCATGGTCTTGATAGCCCGACACAGGTAGTAGAGGTAAACTCTCTCCGTAGATTTGATGAAGGTGATATTCCTCATAATAAGTCTGCTAGACAATGCTTGGATGAGTTTGATAATTTTATTGTTAAACAAGATAACTTCAATGCTTATGTTAGTAGACAATTGAAACGTAATGCTTACATGCTTGACCACCTGGGTGATTATATGAGTAGAACTATTACTGTTCTTAAGCTTATTTGTAAACATGCTTCCATGGTGACAACTCAAGTAGAACAAGTACTTAAAGCTCAGGACGATTTGCTTAATGAGTTGAATAGTAAGAATAGTGATAATGCTGTTAGGGTAATGTTAGTGATGATGTTCATGTTGATTCTCAACCTAGTAATGATAATGATGTAGAGATTGAACCTGTTGTTGATCTTGATAACCCACAATCAAAGAATCAACGTTATGATAAGAGAGACTTCGTTGCTAGGAAACATGGTAAAGAAAGAGAACCATGGGTTCAGAAACCCATGCCCTTTCCTCCTAAGCCATCCAAGAAAAAGGACGATGACGATTTTGAGCGCTTTGCTGAAATGATTAGACTTATCTTTTTGCGTATGCATTTGACTGATATGCTTAAAATGCCTCCTTATGCTAAGTACATGAAATATATTGTTACTAATAAACAAAGATATCGGAAGCAGAAATTTCCACCATGCTTGCTAATTATACTTTTAAGGTTGGAATACCAAAGAAACTAGAGGATCCGGGAGTACCAACTATACCATGCTCCATTAAAAGAAACTACGTTACAACTGCTTTATGTGATCTTGGAGCTGGTGTTAGTGTTATGCCTTTCTCTTTGTACCATAGACTTGAATTAAATAAGTTGACACCTATTGAAATTTATTTGCAAATGGCTGGTAAATCAACTACTATACCCATCGGTATTTGTGTAGATGTGCCTGTTGTGGTTGCAAACGTTACTATCTTAATGGACTTTGTTATTCTTGATATTCCCGAGGACAACAGTATGTAGATCATCCTTGGCAGATCATTTTTGAATACTGCAGGGGCTATTATTGATTGCGACAAAGGCAATATCACTTTTCATGTTAATGGTAATGAGCATACGGTACACTTTCTGAAGAAACAACCTCAAGTTCATAGTAGCAATTCTATTGGAAAAAATTCAACTATTACTATTGGAGGTTTTGAATTTCCTCTTCCTACTGTCAAAAAGAAATATGATATTCTTATTGTTGGGGAAATGCATACCCCCGTTGAGGTAACCTAGTGTTATTCGAAAGTTCTCTAGTTTCATGTCATTCGGAAGAAGTTTGTTAACAAGATTTGATCAACCTTGTTAATGGATTCCTTTTGATGGGCATGAGATGGATGAATTTAGAAGGCAACTCTCTGTACCCACCTTTTACTTTTTGTTATTTAGATTAAATAAAGAAAAAATAATATTTTCTGTCTATTTTCTGAATTATCCATGCAATAAAAAATGTCCCAAAAATAAAAGTTCTCCAAATGCCGTGAAAATTGGATATGATTTTTTATATAATAATTTAGAATTTCTGGTACAAAGAACACACCAGGGGGCCTCACTAGCTGGCCACAAGGGTGGAGGGCGCGCCCACCCCCTAGGGCATGCCCCCTATCCTTGTGGGGCCCATGTGGCCCCCTCCACTTATTCCATCACCCATTCACTCCTTCCTCAAGAAAAAATCACTCCATAGCTCAAACTCGTGTTCTTGCTCATCTTGCTGCCATTTTTATCTCCTTGCTCAAAGCTCCATTCAGAAAACTGCTTTGGGGGATTGTTCTTCGGTATGTGACTCCTCCAATGGTCCAATTAGTTTTTGTTCTAGTGCTTTATTCATTGATAATTTTTGTGGTTGTGGTGACCTTGTTCTTGAGCTTGCATGTCAAATTTATATGGTCCAAAGTAGTTTTGATGCATGATATAACCTCTAGGCACTTGTAGGAATAGTTGCTATCAATCTTGTCGAGTCTGGTTCACTTTTATTTTGAGTCACTAAAAATTTCAGAGGAAGAAAATGTTGAGGATATTGTTGAGAGGTTCCTCGAGCCATGGCTCAAAGGAAAAATAAATGAGGAGAATGAAAAGCACAAGTATAATCTTCCTCGCCCCGCAGAAATTTGGCCGTGTGGATGGCCATGTGATGCATTCTTACAAGCAGTCGGGATTTATGATGATTTCTATTATTTTGCTGGGAATGCAGGCATCACCGACTTCCTCCTCGACCAGCGTGATCAGTATCTCCTACTCACTAATACTTGCGTGCAAACTTTTCATTTTCATGCTAGGAGATCACCAGCCACGGTAGACTTTCACTTATATGATGAGTACAAAGAAATGACGCTTTATGACTTTTGTGAGGTTTGTAAATTACCTTATGAGGGTAGCATCGAGGAGCCACGTCCTAATGATGTGGAAGACCTTATTAATGAAATTACCGTAGGGGAAAATAGAGGAGTGTCGGGAGCGAGAGTGGCTAGTATTCATTTCCTTGTTTTACGCTATCACTCATTATTTGTTGGGAGATGTTTAATTAGTCGTGGAGAGAGTGGAGGCCTTAGTGCCCCTGACCTCGCCATTTTGCGCCACACTTTACATAAAGATATAACTTACATTTTGGGTGCTATGGTTGCTAGACGGTTGAGTATGACCCATGCAAAGGGTCCTATTTTCGGAGGTATCTTTGCCTCCCGCCTTGCTAAACATTTTGAGATACCCATTAGGCACTATGAAAAGAGGAGAAATTGTTACCCACTATACATTTAGATTATGACAACATGGTAGCACATAAGTTTAGTCGCCATGATGAGGAAAAGAGACTTATTTATAACCTAACATTCATGCTAATGGGGAACACAATATTTCAAAAAAATTCCTACGATCATGCAAGGTCTATCTAGGACATGCATAGCAATTAGAGGGGAGAGTGTGTCTACTTACCCTCGTAGACTAAAAGCGGAAGCGTTTAGTAACGCGGTTGATGTAGTCGAACGTCTTCGTGGTCCAACCAATCAAGTAACGAACGCACGACACCTCCGCAATCTGCACACATTTAGCTCAGTGACGTCCCTTGTACTATTGATCCTATTGAGGCCGAGGGTGAGTTGGGTCAGCACGATGGTGTGTTAACAGTGATGATGAAGTTACCAACGCAGGGCTTCGCCTAAGAAGTACAACAATATGACCGAGGCAGAAAACTATGGAGGGGGGCACCGCACATGAATAAAGATCAACTTGTGTGTCTATGGGGTGCCACCTCCCTTGTATATAAAGGAGGGGAGGAGGGGGCCGGCCGGACACAAGGGCGCGCCCAAGGGGGAGAATCCTACTCCTACTGGGAGTAGGTTTCCCCCTTTCCTAGTCCAACTAGGAGAAGAAGGAAGGAGAGGGAGAGTGTCGGTGTCAAAACCGGCGGATCTCGGGTAGGGGGTCCCGAACTGTGCAAGGGACACGAAGTTTTACCCAGGTTCGAGCCCTCTCGATGGAGGTAAAACCCTTTGTCTTGCTTGATTAATATTGATGATATGGGTAGTACAAGAGTAGATCTACCACGAGATCAGAGAGGCTAAACCCTAGAAGCTAGCCTATGGTATGATTGTTGATGTGTATGTTGTCCTATGGACTAAAACCCTCCGGTTTATATAGACACCGGAGAGGGTTAGGGTTACATAGAGTCGGTTACAATGGTAGGAGATCTGAACATCCGTATCACCAAGCTTGCCTTCCACGCCAAGGAAAGTCCCTTCCGGACATGGGACGGAGTCTTCAATCTTGTATCTTCATAGTCCAGGAGTTCGGCTGAAGGTATAGTTCGGCTATCCAAACACCCCCTAATCAAGGACTCCCTCAGTAGCCCCCGAACCAGGCTTCAATGACGATGAGTCCGGCACGCAGATTGTCTTCAGCATTGCAAGGCGGGTTCTCCTCCAAATTCCGTGTACCTGTTTGAATAAAGTCCGGTTTCTTGTAGATGTTGTGCTCCTTGGCTTCTATGCCCAATAATGGCCGTCTCCCACATGTCAAACGAATATGAAAAGTCTGAGTGTTTTTACGTTCACACCCCTAGCCGTGTAAATGAGCTGCCCTACTTAAGGGGACGAGGATTAGATCCAATCCACACCTTCTCCCATCCACGAGTGTTCATCAGAGCGCATCCGACAAAGGTCCATTCCACCATGGCCAGCCGCCGCAACTCTTCCACTCGCCCTTCTAGCCCTAAGCCTGGATATTGGGAGAGATGTTCTACTCCGCATAGCGAGCTAGTGACGCTCCAGACCAAGGGATTTCTCCCCCCGGCCTATATGGTCCCGGTTCGAGCCGGTCTTGCCGTCTACAACGGCGGAGAGCAAGCAGAGAATGCCCCTAATCCATCCAAAGGAGAGCGGGTGTGCCTTGTCCCTTAATTAATAAGGGGACTCGGATTTCCCATCCACCCATTTCTCCAGGGGCTGCTGGAGTTCTACGGCCTCCAGCTACATCATCTCACGCCTGCCTCAGTATTGCATATCACGGGCTTTGTAGCCCTCTGCGAGCTGTTCTTGGGTATTTGTCAGGACCCCGACTCGATGTCACATCGATCTAGCCGGTAACACCTCATATCACTTTGCGGCCTCACGCACGGTATCCCCACGGGTGTCGCCTTACTTTTGCCCGGGACCGTTTGCGCCTTTTGGCTCACGTATATGATAATGTCGCTAGCATCCATATGATAAAGAGCCCGGGCTGACATGACTAGTCGTAAACCCAAAGTGGCACAGACTTACAGGGACAGGCATCCATGACCCAGCTCCGAACGTGTCGGTCATCAGCAAATGGGTCCGGGCTGTAGCACTGGGCTAGCAGGACTCCGGTAAACCGGGCTGTAGCAGGCTAACAGGACTCCGGTACTCAAAGCGTGACATTTCCCCGAAGGGACAGACACAGGAACGAAGAAGGACACATGCCGGCCAGCCTAAGCGTTCCAGAGCAGTAGCAAGCTACCATGGCTCAGCGGTAACACTAGGAGACATTTCCCGGTAAGAGAGGCTACTAAAGATAAACAACTAGATAGTCAGATCCCACACATACCAAGCATTTCAATCATACACACAATATGCTCGATATGTGCAAATACAACGAAGCATCACAACATGACTCTACGACACAAGTACTTTATTTAAGGCTCAGGGAGCCATGCATATCATACACAAAGGTACGGGTCTCACGACCCAACATACAAGTCATACAGTCATACAAATCAGCAGCGGAAGTACATTGTCTGAGTACAGACAACTAGTAAAATAAAAGAGGCTTGGAAAGCCTAACTATACTACGTGGTCCATCACAAGCTCAGGGTCACCACCTGGGTCTTTAGCCTACTCGTTGATGTCAACGTCTACATAGAACCCATCAGAAGGGGTTGCAGCGTCTTCTGTAAAAATGTAGATTATAGCAACATGAGTACAAAGGTACTCAGCAAGACTTACATCAGATCCTACATACATGCATATTATCAAGAAGGGTTGGTGGAGTTATTGCAGCAAGCCAGCTTTGACTCTTGGCTAGACTATCCTACGATACTCCAACTTGAAATGGTTTTGCGCACACGAGTCCACTACTCACCACTTCAATACACTACCGAGGATCCACCTCCGTCTTCCTACGGAAGAGCCATCCTCGGCACTCACACTTATCTTGAGGCTTTTAGTAGTTTCCATTTACTTGTCTATGAACTATATAGGCAACCAAGTAGTCCTTTACCGCGGACGCGGCTATTCGAATAGATCATGTTAACCCTGCAGGGGTGTACTTCTTCATACACGCTCTCACCACTTACCGTCGTTTACACGACATGTACTCGGCAACCTTCAAGCGGAAGCCCAACGTGGGTGTCGGCCACGACCTACCTAATCACCTAAGTCTCCAATCCAGGTTTATCGCCTATCCAGGTTCCATCCGCAGGGAGTCCGGCCGAGGTTTCCCATACGGCCCCGAACGATGTGTACAGGGGTCCGTGACACCTAACGGGTGCCCGGTATCCCCGGCCACGTACCTAAGTGTCAGGACCCCGACTCGATGTCACATCGATCTAGCTTGTAACACCTCATATCACTTTGCGGCCTTACGCACGGTATCCCCACGGGTGTTGCCTTACCTTTTCCCGGGACCGTTTGCGCCTTTTGGCTCACGTATATGATAGTGTCGCTAGCATCCATATGATAAGGAGCCCGGGCTGACATGACTAGTTGTAAACCCAAAGTGGCACAGACTTACAGGGACAGGCATCCATGACCCAGCTTCGAACGTGTCGGTCATCAGCAAGTGGGTCCGGGCTGTAGCACTGGGCTAGCAGGACTCCGGTAAACCGGGCTGTAGCGGGCTAACAGGACTCCGATACTCAATGCGTGACATTTCCCCGAAGGGACAGACACAGGAACGAAGAAGGACACATGCCGGCCAGCCTAAGTGTTCCAGAGCAGTAGCAAGCTACCATGGCTCAGCGGTAACACTAGGAGACATTTCCCGGTAAGAGAGGCTACTAAAGATAAACAACTAGATAGTCAGATCCCACACATACCAAGCATTTCAACCATACACACAATATGCTCGATATGTGCAAATACAACGAAGCATCACAACATGACTCTACGACACAAGTACTTTATTTAAGGCTCAGGGAGCCATACATAACATACACAAAGGTACGGGTCTCACGACCCAACATTCAAGTCATACAGTCATACAAACCAACAGCGGAAGTAACTTGTCTGAGTACAGACAACTAGTAAAAATAAAAGAGGCTTGGAAAGCCTAGCTATACTACATGGTCCTTCACAAGCTCAGGGTCACCACCTGGGCCTTTAGCCTACTCGTTGATGTCAACGTCTACATAGAACCCATCAGAAGGGGTTGCAGCGTCTTCTGTAAAAATGTAGATTATAGCAACATGAGTACAAAGGTACTCAGCAAGACTTACATCAGATCCTACATACATGCATATTATCAAGAAGGGTTGGTGGAGTTATTGCAGCAAGCCAGCTTTGACTCTTGGCTAGACTATCCTACGATACTTCAACTTGAAATGGTTTTGCGCACACGAGTCCACTACTCACCAATTCAATACACTACCGAGGATCCGCCTCCGTCTTCCTGCGGAAGAGCCATCCTCGGCACTCACACTTATCTTGAGGCTTTTAGTAGTTTCCATTTACTTGTCTATGAACTGTATAGGCAACCAAGTAGTCCTTTACCGCGGACGCGGCTATTCGAATAGATTATGATAACCCTGCAGGGGTGTACTTCTTCATACATGTTTCCACCACTTAGCGTCTGCACACGACATGTGCTCGGCAGACTTCAAGCGAAAGCCGACGTGGGTGTAGACCACGACCTACCTAAACACTTAAGCCTCTAGTCCAGGTTTATCGCCTATTCAGGTTCCATCCGCAGGGAGTCCGGCCGAGGTTTCCCATACGGCCCCGAACGATGTGAACAGGGTTCCCGAGATACCTAACGGGTATTCGGTACACCGTGCCACGTACCTACCGCATCACAGCCCACCCCTACGGCCAGCGCTGTCCACGGCCTCCAGTAGGCTACAAACACCAGAAACTACGTGCAACTCCTGGACAGAGGGCTAGGGTGAATAAGAAGTCGAGCGGGGTCATATTTCAGGGCCCAATGCATGGTAGTAGCTGTATCTTAAATCACACATACAGATCTCAGTGCTTAAGGTCGGCTTCAATGAAACAACCCACCATGTACTCCTACATGGCCTCTCATCGATACCTTTACCAAATCGTGTTCACCACACCACTCTCATTACCGACATAATCATTTCACTCTAGCCCATCACCCAGATGAACCAGACCTGACACGACTCTAAGCATAGCAGGCATAGCAAGGTAGGAACAACACATGCATATGGCTCAAACAACTCCTACACATGCTAGTGGGTTTCATCTAGTTACTGTGGCAATGACAGGTCATGCAGAGGAAATGGGTTCAACTACCGTAGCACACAGCAGTTTGAAATGCGTTGTCTTAATGCAGTAAAAGAGAGCAGGAGCGAGAACATGGGATTGTATCGATATGATCAAATGGTCGGTTGCTTGCCTGATGGTTCGATGCACGGATATGATTCTTCGTTAGGGTAATCACGGTACTCCTCGGGGACAGATCCTGCCGCAAAGAACACCGATATACAACCATCACCAAACAATGTGCAACAATATGATGCATGCATGAAACATGGCAATATGAATGTGTTGGGCTAATGCAACTAAAACCAGAAGGGTTTGAACAAATTTGAATCAAGGATTCAAATTTCAAATTCAAATATGGCCTTTTAAAGTGCCTTTTCTTGTTCTGCTTAAAACATCAATTTAACTTGTTTGATCATGCATGAAAATAGTACAGATGGATAGATTGGATTTTTCTGATCATTTTTCATATATAATTTGTCCAATTTGGAGTTACAGAATAAAAGTTATGAATTTTTGAAGTTTAAATTATATTCTGGAATTTCCTGATTTAAATTAAATCCAGAAAATCAATTACTGCGTCAGCCTGACGTCAGTGTGACGTCAGCAGGTCAACGGAACAGGTCTGGGTCAAACCTGACAGTGGGTCCCGCATGTCAGGGTGATTATTTTAATTAAGATTTAATTAAAACTAATCCTGTTTAATTAACAGGGCTGGGCCCCACCTGTCATTGACTCAGGGGAGTCAACCAGGGCCCACCCGTGGTCAAAGTCAAAGCCAGCGACGCCGGCGTTCAGCCGCCGGCGAGCCCGACGCGGCGGCGGGAGTGGTTTTGGCCATTTCGGCCACCAAATGGCCCGTGGAGACCACCGGAGTGGAGCTGAGGACAAACCGCAGCTCTTGGCGGAGTCCGTTGGGGTCGGGGTGGCCGGAGTTGGCGCCGGCGACGACTTTGGCGGCCACCGGGGTTCGGTCGAAGATGAACTTGGCGCTAGAGGGGTCGGTGAGGCTCGTGGAGTGGCTAGCTAGGTGCTGCGGGACTCGGTGAGTAAGATGGACACCATCTTGTGGCCGGAGTGTGGCCGGAAGCACGTCGGCGACGAGATCCGCGGCGGTGCGGGCGTGTGATCCTCGTGCGGTGGCTACACGGCTCAAGAATGAGAGAGAGAGGGTCGGAGGAGTAGCTAGGCTCACAGCGCTCCCGTAGAGGCCACCGGCGAGGTCGGGGACGAGCTGAGGCGGCGACGGCGTTGAAGGGGATCTCCGGCGACGGTGAGCTCGGGCGAGGTCGGTGCGGTGGCTTCGGGGCACGCGAGCGCTCGGGGCTCGGCTAGCTCGAAGAAGTAGAGGACGGCGGAGCTTCTGGACAGGGTGGCGCGGCGTGGAGACGACGGGGAGCACGGCTACGGCGGCGGTGCGGCGACGGTGGCGTCGGCCATGGCGTGGGAGCGCGAGGGAGAGGAACTGGGGGGCGAATGGAGGTGTCCAGGAGGGTCGGGGCGCGACGTGGAGCTCGTCCAGGCCATCAGGGCGGCGAGAGGTGGAGGCAGGGCGGCGTGCAGCTGCGTGGCGAGCTGCGGTGCCGCCGCCGAGCACCTTGGCTGCCTGCCTGGCAAGCCAAGCAGCTCGCTGGAGCGGTGGCCGGGCTGGGCCGGCCAGGTGGGCTGGCTGGTGGGCCTGTGGTGGCGCCAGGTAAGTTTTCCCTTTTTCTTTCTGTTTCTGTTCCTTTTTAATACTTCTGCAACTTTGTTGAATTAAATAAAATACTTGGGCAACTCCTAAAATCACCAAATTACTCCTGGTCCACAGTTGGATTATTTCCAACATGAAACATTTTAGTTTGGAGATATTTGAGCATTTAAATATTTTATATAATTTTAAATGCCCAAATTCAAATATTTATGATTTAATTCAAAAACCCTAAGATGGCCTAGGAAAATGTGCACCACTTTTGGCAGAGGTTCTGAACCAAGACAAAAATGATGGGCATTTTAGAAGGGCATTTCAGGTTCATTGAAAAGTTTTTTTAGTAAACCCTAGTTGGTTTCAGAGGGGACTGGGGGTTCTGTCATCCCCATTTCAAGTTTCTGATGAAAAGTAGACATGATGCAACACTCTAATGCATGGCTAACTAGGATGTGACAACTCACCCCCACTCAAAAGAATCTCGTCCCGAGATTTGGGTTCCTCAGGGAAGAAGGCGGGATACTCGAGTCGAAGACGATCCTCCCTTTCCCAAGTTGCTTCATCCTCAGAGTGGTGCAACCATTGAACTTTGAGAAACTTGATATTATGACGTCGGGTGGTACGTTCGGCCTGATCGAGGATACGAATGGGGTACTCTCGATATGTAAGGTTATCTTGGAGATCAAGCGTTTCGTGGTCCACTTCACGGATAGGATCCGAGAAGCAACGCCTGAGTTGAGAAACGTGGAAGACATCGTGGACTCTGGAGAGGTGCGGAGGTAGTTCCAACTGGTAGGCAACTTCTCCTCGTTTGGCGAGAATGCGAAAAGGTCCAATGTAACGAGCCAATTTGCCTTTGATACCGAAACGATGGGTTCCCTTCAGAGGGGTGACCCGAAGATAAGCCTTCTCGTCAACCTCGAAAGTTATAGCCTTATGTTTTCGGTCATATTGACTCTTTTGACGAGATTGAGCTGTTTTCAACTTTTCACGGACGATACGAACTTGTTCTTCTGCTTCCTGAATCATATCCGGGCCAAAGAATTGTCTTTCCCCGGTCTCTGACCAGTTAAGGGGTGTTCGACACCGTCGTCCATAGAGAACTTCAAAAGGGGCTTTACCCAAGCTAGATTGATGGCTGTTGTTGTAAGCGAATTCGGCAAATGGAAGGCACTTCTCCCAGTCCATTCCGAACGAGATAACAGAGGCTCGAAGCATGTCTTCTAGAATTTGGTTGACGCGTTCCACTTGACCACTCGACTGAGGGTGGAAGGCAGTGCTAAAGGAGAGACGAGTTCCCATAGCATTTTGGAAACTTTCCCAAAATCGAGAGGTGAAAAGACTTCCTCGATCCGAGTTAATTTCCAAAGGAACACCATGGAGGGACACTATTAGGGAGATGTATAAGTCTGCCAGCTGACTAGCGGTTATATTCTCATGAACAGGCAAGAAATGAGCTACTTTGGAAAGACGATCGACCACGACGAAAATAGCATTATTCCCTCTCTTGGTCCTGGGAAAACCGGTAATGAAATCCATACCAATTTTATCCCATTTCCATTCAGGAATATCTAAGGGTTGAAGGGTGCCAGCAGGCCGTTGGTGCTCTGCTTTTACACGACGACAGACGTCGCAATTAGCAATAAACTGAGCAATTTCTCTCTTCATCCTAGTCCACCAGAACCTTTGGCGTAGGTCCTGATACATCTTAGTACTACCGGGATGAATGGTGAGAGGAGATTCGTGAGCTTCCTTAAGGATCAATTGCCGTAGATGCTGGTTCTTGGGAACCACTAGACGGTTCTCAAAGTACACAATACCATGCTCATTTGTGGAGAAACAACTAGCACCTCCGCTAGCAATGTTCTCTTTGATTTTAGATATACCCTTATCTCGCCTTTGGGCAGCGATGATTTGATCCGTAAGAGTAGGTTTTGCTACCAAGGTGGAAAGAAAACCTTGAGGTACAATGTGAAGGTTAAGCTTCCGAAATTCCTCATGGAGAAGCGGTTGACTTTGTTGTAACATCAGATTGTTACAATAAGATTTACGACTTAGCGCATCAGCCATGACGTTGGCTTTCCCTGGGGTGTAGGTTATTCCTAAGTCGAAGTCTGTGATCAACTCAACCCAACGTCTTTGCCGGAGATTCAGATCCGGTTGGGTGAAAATGTACTTCAGACTTTGGTGATCAGTGAATATCTCGCAACGGTTACCGAGGAGGTAATGTCGCCAGGTTTTAAGTGCATAGACTACAGCTGCAAGCTCTAGATCATGAGTAGGATAATTCCCCTCATGTGGGTGCAATTGCCGTGAAGCGTAGGCAATTACGTGTCGATCTTGCATGAGAATGCAACCTAGTCCTTGTCACGAGGCGTCGCAGTAGATAACAAAGTCCTTGGAAAAGTCTGGCGGTACCAGTACGGGAGCAGAGGTCAGGCGTCTTTTCAGTTCCTGAAAGCTGTGCTCACATTGTGGAGTCCATTCAAACTTTTTATCTTTCTTGAGGAGTTCGGTTAGAGGTTTAGCAACTTTGGAGAAGTTCTCGACAAAGCGACGACAATAGCTCGCTAAGCCTAGAAAACTCCGAACTTGCTTGACCGATTCAGGTGGAGTCCAATTAAGGACGGCTTGAACTCGCTCAGGATTAACAGCAATACCTTTACCAGATATTACATGACCCAGATAGGTCACTTCTGACAACCAGAATTCACATTTAGAAAATTTGGCATAAAGGCGATGCTCTCGAAGTTTCTTCAACACTAGCCTCAAATGTTCGGCATGTTCTTCCTCGTTCTTGGAGTAGATGAGTATATCATCGAGGTAAACAACGACGAATTTATCCAAATACTCCATGAAGATTGAGTTCATTAACCGAGAAAAGGTGGCTGGAGCGTTGGTTAAACCGAAGGACATGACGGTGTACTCGTATTGGCCATATCGAGTAACAAAGGCCGTTTTAGGAATGTCCCCGTTTCTGATTTTGATTTGATGGTAGCCCAACCTCAAATCCATCTTGGAGAAGACTGAGGATCCAGCGAGCTGATCATACAGATCGTTGATCCTGGGAAGTGGATATTTGTTCTTGATTGTGACCAAATTGACAGGTCGGTAATCTACAACCATCCGGTCCGTACCATCCTTCTTCTTGACAAATAGGACGGGGCAAGCCCACGGAGATGAACTAGGGCGGATGAAACCCTTGTTCAAGGATTCATCGAGTTGTTTCTTAAGCTCGGCTAGTTCTAGTGGTGCCATCTTATAAGGTCTTCTAGCAATCGGAACGGTTTCGGGGATGAGGTCGATTACGAACTCAACATCCCTGTCAGGTGGAACACCTGGCAATTCCTCTGGAAAAACATCCGGGAAGTCATGGACTACCGGAATGTCCTCAAGGTCTGGCAAAGGGCTGGCGTTAAGAGAATATAATTGTCGCTTGGCTATTCGGGTCAAGACATTGACTATCTTCCCCGAAGGATGGGTGAGTTGAACAGTCCTAGAGAAGCAATCAATTTGGGCATGATGAGCTGACATCCAATCCATACCCAGAATGATATTAATATCTGAAGATTTAAGGGCTATCAAAGACGCGAGGAAAACAAGTCTGTCGACTTGGATTTCATTTCCATAACTTACTCTAGAAGTTTGCCATTTGGATCCCGGAGTTTGAATTACCATAGAGGTTGGCATGTCACAGAATGCAACGTTATGCAAACGAGCATAATTTTCGGATATAAAAGAATGAGAGGCTCCTGTATCGAAAAGAACAGATGCCGGGTGGCAATTAACAAGAAGCGTACCGAGAACGACGTTGGGATCCTCTTGAGCTTCTTCGGCAGAGATACAGTTGACATGGCCACGTGAGGCGGTGACCGGCTTGGCGTGGAATATTTTTCCTGTCGGCTTGCCACGGCCAACAGCTTTAGCAGATTGATTGGGGTTGGTCTGGGGACACTCACGCATATAGTGACCAGATTTCCCACACTTGAAGCAAGTCACGGAACTGGTACGTGGAGGAGCATTATTGATTGGACCCCCATAGGGCTTGGCTGGAGCAGACTGTTGAACAGGGCGAGGCGCCTGGAAAGATGGTCTCGGTGTGAACCTGGGTGGCAGGGCGGTGTTGGGTACCCACACGCGGCGCTTCTGGGGACCAGCACCGGATGAGGAACCCATATCACGGCCATGCTTGCGTGTTGCGTCATAGTCAGTCTGACCAGTTTCGGCACTGATGGCTTTATTGACAAGTTTCTGAAAAGATGTGCACTCATGCAGACGGAGGTCGCGGCGAAGCTCAGGACTAAGTCCCTTACGGAACCTTGCTTGCTTCTTGGCGTCAGTAGAAACTTCCTCGGTTGCATATCGTGCGAGATTACCAAACTCCCTGCTATAAGCATCCACAGAAAGTCGGCCTTGGGTGAAATTGCAGAATTCCTCACGTTTACGGTCCATGAGACCCTCCGGAATGTGATGTTCACGGAAAGCCTCGCTGAACTCAGCCCAAGTAGTGACATGGCCCGCTGGGCGCATAGTTCCATAATTCTCCCACCATAGACTGGCGGGGCCTTCAAGATGATATGCAGCAAAGGTGACCTTGTCAGCCTCCGCTACCAGCGCGGAACGCAGTTTGTGAGCGATACTGCGAAGCCAGTCATCAGCGTCGAGAGGCTCGACGGAGTGGTGGAACGTGGGTGGATGTAATTTGATAAAATCACTGAGTGACACCACGTTAGTCCTCTGATGGTGTGCTGTATTCTGTTCGATACGCTCCAACAAACGGTTGGTCTCCCGCTTGTTTCTCTCAGCTTCCATCATAACCTCGGCTAGGGAAGGAGGATGAGGCAGATTTGCATCCCTGACTTCACTGCCTTCGGCCTGCTCTTGAGGAGCAGGGTTAGTGCGCGTGTTGACCATCCTAGGTAAACAAGACAATGATTTAGTCAGAATGATAAAATCCGACATCGGATACAAAATGTAAGGAATAACTCGAAATGCAAGATGATCATCCGTATGACATGGTAAAATACAGAAACTGCTTCTTTATTCCATCGTCATACACACCATACAGGGTTTAGTACAAGACCAAACAAAGTACTATTACGGTGAAAAGAGGATTACATCTCATCGGAGGCATTCCAAGCTCCTATACATTATTTTTCTACACCTCCGGAAAGGTACAAACTAGGTCATATCCCACGAGTCACGCGGGACGATAGATGACACAGCTAGTGCGAACTAGTGATACAACCACTAACTCAGACCGATCCGTAGTAGTCCTCGTAGAGGTCACCTCCATAGCCTGGAAGTTCAACATGATCATCCAGAAACAGACGATCTCGCGGAGCCTGTGGACCATAGGGGCTAGGATGAGGTCTTGGACCAACAGACGGTGGCCTGCGGGGACCGCGAGGTGGGGTGATGCCTCCTACATCACGCCAACCCATCACGTCTGGCAGAGCAGATCTCACAGGATAGAGATCGCGCATATCCGAATATCCAGCTTGCACCGCCGGTGCGAACCGAGTCAAAGTAGCCCAGTGGTCAGCACGGGTATTGAAGAGCTCTAACCTTAAGGCCCGATTTTCACGGTCCTTATCCTCGAGCATCTCAGCAGTGGTGCGAGTCCGTGAATCCTCCTGGGTGGGGTCAGCATAAATAGCCTGGAGATACCCTTGTGCTCCCGGAAGTGATCCTGGCATATACCGGAAATCAGAGTCCCGAAATAGACCAGATCTGACTCGCATAATGGTCATCATAGAGTAGGCGGCGTCCTGCACAGCCATCTCAATAGTAACCCCGAGTCCATAGGAGCAGTGAAGAGGCTCGGTGGATCCAGGATAAGATGGAAATATCCTGACAGTGCAGAGATACTGGCTTTGATTGAAGTCCCGAAATTGCTCTTCGACCGTGTACTCAGGATACCATCGGTATCCAGCCTCAGTCATTACCCTGACCAACTTAGCAGTATGGCCGGGTACATCTAGGCATCGAGTCAGGCGAACCACTTGATTGAGGTCGCGAGTGGCCATCTGAAAGCACAATCATAATGCAAAGGCATTAGAACTTCTAGCAAAATTTCGGCAGCATAACAGCTGTAAATGCTCAAGAAGGATTTGAGACATTTGACAAAGGATTTCGTACACACTCAACATCATCATTATCAAAGTTTTGAATCCATTCTAACAACATAATGTGGTAGTAGAACTGAACTGGGCTTGTATCCATCAAACTTATAAGGTACTACTGATTAGTAACACGTGATCCTGATAGAGAGAACATATCCTAATTCCTTAACCCCCGGTGGAAGAATGGACTGACTCAGATCAGAATGTCATAAGATAAAGGAGTAAAAAGAGCCTTACGTTCCAACCCACAAGCAATTCCCCTACATATAACTAAAGAATTTCTAGACTCAACATCGACCAGTTTGGCTTGGAGAACCTACAGGCAACCTGGCTCTGATGCCAACGCTGTCAGGACCCCGACTCGATGTCACATCGATCTAGCCGGTAACACCTCATATCACTTTGCGGCCTCACGCACGGTATCCCCACGGGTGTCGCCTTACTTTTGCCCGGGACCGTTTGCGCCTTTTGGCTCACGTATATGATAGTGTCGCTAGCATCCATATGATAAAGAGCCCGGGCTGACATGACTAGTCGTAAACCCAAAGTGGCACAGACTTACAGGGACAGGCATCCATGACCCAGCTCCGAACGTGTCGGTCATCAGCAAATGGGTCCGGGCTGTAGCACTGGGCTAGCAGGACTCCGGTAAACCGGGCTGTAGCGGGCTAATAGGACTCCGGTACTCAAAGCGTGACATTTCCCCGAAGGGACAGACACAGGAACGAAGAAGGACACATGCCGGCCAGCCTAAGCGTTCCAGAGCAGTAGCAAGCTACCATGGCTCAGCGGTAACACTAGGAGACATTTCCCGGTAAGAGAGGCTACTAAAGATAAACAACTAGATAGTCAGATCCCACACATACCAAGCATTTCAATCATACACACAATATGCTCGATATGTGCAAATACAACGAAGCATCACAACATGACTCTACGACACAAGTACTTTATTTAAGGCTCAGGGAGCCATACATATCATACACAAAGGTACGGGTCTCACGACCCAACATACAAGTCATACAGTCATACAAATCAGCAGCGGAAGTACATTGTCTGAGTACAGACAACTAGTAAAATAAAAGAGGCTTGGAAAGCCTAACTATACTACGTGGTCCATCACAAGCTCAGGGTCACCACCTGGGTCTTTAGCCTACTCGTTGATGTCAACGTCTACATAGAACCCATCAGAAGGGGTTGCAGCGTCTTCTGTAAAAATGTAGATTATAGCAACATGAGTACAAAGGTACTCAGCAAGACTTACATCAGATCCTACATACATGCATATTATCAAGAAGGGTTGGTGGAGTTATTGCAGCAAGCCAGCTTTGACTCTTGGCTAGACTATCCTACGATACTCCAACTTGAAATGGTTTTGCGCACACGAGTCCACTACTCACCACTTCAATACACTACCGAGGATCCACCTCCGTCTTCCTACGGAAGAGCCATCCTCGGCACTCACACTTATCTTGAGTCTTTTAGTAGTTTCCATTTACTTGTCTATGAACTGTATAGGCAACCAAGTAGTCCTTTACCGCGGACGCGGCTATTCGAATAGATTATGATAACCCTGCAGGGGTGTACTTCTTCATACATGTTTCCACCACTTAGCGTCTGCACACGACATGTGCTCGGCAGACTTCAAGCGAAAGCCGACGTGGGTGTAGACCACGACCTACCTAAACACTTAAGCCTCTAGTCCAGGTTTATCGCCTATTCAGGTTCCATCCGCAGGGAGTCCGGCCGAGGTTTCCCATACGGCCCCGAACGATGTGAACAGGGTTCCCGAGATACCTAACGGGTATTCGGTACACCGTGCCACGTACCTACCGCATCACAGCCCACCCCTACGGTCAGCGCTGTCCACGGCCTCCAGTAGGCTACAAACACCAGAAACTACGTGCAACTCCTGGACAGAGGGCTAGGGTGAATAAGAAGTCGAGCGGGGTCATATTTCAGGGCCCAATGCATGGTAGTAGCTGTATCTTAAATCACACATACAGATCTCAGTGCTTAAGGTCGGCTTCAATGAAACAACCCACCATGTACTCCTACATGGCCTCTCATCGATACCTTTACCAAATCGTGTTCACCACACCACTCTCATTACCGACATAATCATTTCACTCTAGCCCATCACCCAGATGAACCAGACCTGACACGACTCTAAGCATAGCAGGCATAGCAAGGTAGGAACAACACATGCATATGGCTCAAACAACTCCTACACATGCTAGTGGGTTTCATCTAGTTACTGTGGCAATGACAGGTCATGCAGAGGAAATGGGTTCAACTACCGTAGCACACAGCAGTTTGAAATGCGTTGTCTTAATGCAGTAAAAGAGAGCAGGAGCGAGAACATGGGATTGTATCGATATGATCAAATGGTCGGTTGCTTGCCTGATGGTTCGATGCACGGATATGATTCTTCGTTAGGGTAATCACGGTACTCCTCGGGGACAGATCCTGCCGCAAAGAACACCGATATACAACCATCACCAAACAATGTGCAACAATATGATGCATGCATGAAACATGGCAATATGAATGTGTTGGGCTAATGCAACTAAAACCAGAAGGGTTTGAACAAATTTGAATCAAGGATTCAAATTTCAAATTCAAATATGGCCTTTTAAAGTGCCTTTTCTTGTTCTGCTTAAAACATCAATTTAACTTGTTTGATCATGCATGAAAATAGTACAGATGGATAGATTGGATTTTTCTGATCATTTTTCATATATAATTTGTCCAATTTGGAGTTACAGAATAAAAGTTATGAATTTTTGAAGTTTAAATTATATTCTGGAATTTCCTGATTTAAATTAAATCCAGAAAATCAATTACTGCGTCAGCCTGACGTCAGTGTGACGTCAGCAGGTCAACGGAACAGGTCTGGGTCAAACCTGACAGTGGGTCCCGCATGTCAGGGTGATTATTTTAATTAAGATTTAATTAAAACTAATCCTGTTTAATTAATAGGGCTGGGCCCCACCTGTCATTGACTCAGGGGAGTCAACCAGGGCCCACCCGTGGTCAAAGTCAAAGCCAGCGACGCCGGTGTTTAGCCGCCGGCGAGCCCGACGCGGCGGCGGGAGTGGTTTTGGCCATTTCGGCCACCAAATGGCCCGCGGAGACCACCGGAGTGGAGCTGAGGACAAACCGCAGCTCTTGGCGGAGTCCGTTGGGGTCGGGGTGGCCGGAGTTGGCGCCGGCGACGACTTTGGCGGCCACCGGGGTTCGGTCGAAGATGAACTTGGCGCTAGAGGGGTCGGTGAGGCTCGTGGAGTGGCTAGCTAGGTGCTGCGGGACTCGGTGAGTAAGATGGACACCATCTTGTGGCCGGAGTGTGGCCGGAAGCACGTCGGCGACGAGATCCGCGGCGGTGCGGGCGTGTGATCCTCGTGCGGTGGCTACACGGCTCAGGAATGAGAGAGAGAGAGGGTCGGAGGAGTAGCTAGGCTCACAGCGCTCCCGTAGAGGCCACCGGCGAGGTCGGGGACGAGCTGAGGCGGCGACGGCGTTGAAGGGGATCTCCGGCGACGGTGAGCTCGGGCGAGGTCGGTGCGGTGGCTTCGGGGCACGCGAGCGCTCGGGGCTTGGCTAGCTCGAAGAAGTAGAGGACGGCGGAGCTTCTGGACAGGGTGGCGCGGCGTGGAGACGACGGGGAGCACGGCTACGGCGGCGGTGCGGCGACGGTGGCGTCGGCCATGGCGTGGGAGCGCGAGGGAGAGGAACTGGGGGCGAATGGAGGTGTCCAGGAGGGTCGGGGCGCGACGTGGAGCTCGTCCAGGCCATCAGGGCGGCGAGAGGTGGAGGCAGGGCGGCGTGCAGCTGCGTGGCGAGCTGCGGTGCCGCCGCCGAGCACCTTGGCTGCCTGCCTGGCAAGCCAAGCAGCTCGCTGGAGCGGTGGCCGGGCTGGGCCGGCCAGGTGGGCTGGCTGGTGGGCCTGTGGTGGCGCCAGGTAAGTTTTCCCTTTTTCTTTCTGTTTCTGTTCCTTTTTAATACTTCTGCAACTTTGTTGAATTAAATAAAATACTTGGGCAACTCCTAAAATCACCAAATTACTCCTGGTCCATAGTTGGATTATTTCCAACATGAAACATTTTAGTTTGGAGATATTTGAGCATTTAAATATTTTATATAATTTTAAATGCCCAAATTCAAATATTTATGATTTAATTCAAAAACCCTAAGATGGCCTAGGAAAATGTGCACCACTTTTGGCAGAGGTTCTGAACCAAGACAAAAATGATGGGCATTTTAGAAGGGCATTTCAGGTTCATTGAAAAGTTTTTTTAGTAAACCCTAGTTGGTTTCAGAGGGGACTGGGGGTTCTGTCATCCCCATTTCAAGTTTCTGATGAAAAGTAGACATGATGCAACACTCTAATGCATGGCTAACTAGGATGTGACAACTCAGCCCCACTCAAAAGAATCTCGTCCCGAGATTTGGGTTCCTCAGGGAAGAAGGCGGGATACTCGAGTCAAAGACGATCCTCCCTTTCCCAAGTTGCTTCATCCTCAGAGTGGTGCGACCATTGAACTTTGAGAAACTTGATATTATGACGTCGGGTGGTACGTTCGGCCTGATCGAGGATACGAATGGGGTACTCTCGATATGTAAGGTTATCTTGGAGATCAAGCGTTTCGTGGTCCATCGCCGGGACCGGATATCTGTCCCGTTCCAAGAAAGGGTCAATGTATCAAGTGGGCGGAGCGAAAGTATGGTGCATCGCCGGGACCGGATATCTGTCCGGAACCCCAAAGAAGGCGTCCAAAGATTGGCCCTCGGAATGGTTCTATATAGAAGACGTCCCGCTGCCGGATCCTGTCCGGATCGGCCTCCCAGAATTCGATAGTGCTCCCTTAAAGAAGCGCCTAAGCTGGCATCCACGGATCCCTCAAAGGGAAAGTGACAGGGACATCGTTTACCTGATGGGCTGAATAAGATTGTTGGCCCATTCCGGACTAGCCATGATCGGAGTTATGGCCGAATGCATCATGTGGGGGGTGCAGCCGCTTCAGTATAGAAGTCACCCCATGTGGGATTTCAACGGGGAGGACGACGCCACCCGCTACGGCCGTAAAGGGCCGGATTCAGTTGCCGCTCTATTAAAGATCTTATCCACTTTGTACAAGGGAGAAGAGGAGGAATTTCTCCGCGTCAACCCACAGGGTGGATTCTCTATGCACAATCCCCCAAGCTGGTTAAGTGGTCGCATTTACTTGCTCATCCATTTAGTGTTCCCATTGTTAAATACTTAGTCTGATGACTTCAACGCAGGAACTGCGCCGGGCTGTTAAGGAAATAAGCAGCCCGCCACCACAACCCGAGGACCCAGGACGGTCTCTCGACCCGGCCTCTCAAGAGGATCCTGACATATCTGTGGAGCTGATTGATGGAGTGTTCGATCAATTGAGCGAGGACAACGCCTTGGTGACCATTACGGCCGATTACCCAGGGCTAATCCCGACGCCCCAGGTACCTGAGATCGAAGTCCCAGTACCCCCGATAGGGGTCCATCCACGCGTGTTCAATTTCCTGACTGCAACTGAACTCTGCATGGGAGGTTTTTGAGGCGGAAGGCCGAACCTGTGGAGACAAGCCAACGAGGGGCCGTAGGGCCCCGTTGGCAGAAAAGAGGTGCAGTCCGGACCGAGGCATCAGCGCAAAGGTATGGCGCGCCCCTTTATCCTAGTTGTTATACCTTCGAGGCACATTTGACACTCGTGCCCTCTTCAGGTCAAAGAGACCTTGCCGGACTATATCCGGAGAGGCTGCCAATCGCGCCTCCACCAGCGAGGCTCCAAAGCCTAGTCCGGGGGCGGAGGAGAACGCAAGGCATGTGCCAGACGTTCCTCCGATGGAGGATGTGGACGGGTTGTCTGCCACCAACTCTGAGGTGGAAAGCGCCATGAACCACAGGCGTCGCCGGACAATTCTTCGCGACGCTTGCTTCTCCCAAGAGGCGTTAGATGCCTTCAATTCGGGAGCTGCGCACCTCCGTGCTGCTCAAAATGGTCTAGCCAGAGCCACGGAGCAATATGCAAAAGACACACGGGTAAGAAATTTTTGGTAAATATATATGTAGCAGGAGCCCCCGAGACTTGAAACAGTTAGAATAACTGGTTTAAGGATCATTTGATATGCAGGTTCTTACAGAAAAGAATTCCCTACTGTCCCAGGAGCTGGAAGAGTGCAAAGCTCAACTGGAGGCCGCACTAGCGGCGACACGGGAGCCTAAGGAGACCCCCTCTGGTAATATACATTTCGATAGAAAAGTATGTTGCGAGGCACGGCTTTGGTGCGAATCTGACAAATAAAATTGCAGATGGCGCCGGATTGAATCCGGAAAGGCAACACCTCCTACGCCAACTAAAGGCTGGTGAGAGGGTGCTATTGAAGGTGATGGGGGAGAAGAACGTTCTCCAAGATGCCAACACTCGGCTGGGCGTCGAGCTGAAAGATGTTCGTGCCCAGCTGTCAGACTCCGTGAAGGAGAATCAGCGGCTTCGGCGCGGCATATTTAGTAAGTGCTTGAATGAACCTTTTGAAAGAAAGTCCGGCGGGGAGGTCGATTGACAAAGCAATGTCCGTAGGTGTGTTAACAGGTCGTCCTGCAGAGGAGATGCCCGGTTCTACGGGTGACCTTCTTCCCGAGCTCTCGCAACTGCTCGATCGAGTTCGGCAGGCGATGCGAGGCGTCGTCCAGGCCCTGTGGCCATCCGTCTTCACGCCCGAAGGTCTTGGAGAGCTTGCGGAGAAGCTAAGGGGAACACGGCGGCGCTTCCAGTTGTGGAAGATATCAGCCTGCCGTCAAGGCGCTAGGGAGGCCTGGGCCATGGTGAAGACGCGGTACTCAAAGGCTGACCCCAACCACATGGCCAAGGTCGGTCCTATAGGGCCTGATGGGAAGGAGATCCCTGTAAGCTTAGTGTACGGCCAAGTAGAGTTGGTCACAAAGTATTCCCAGCAGGACTGTATATTAGACAGCCTGTTAGATGGTATTGAAGAGGAATACAATGAGTCAAAATGACTATGTAATTGAATTGGCATTTATAATGCCTTCTAGCCGGATTGTAGATCATTTGTCATGGCCGACCTTTTTGCTTCAACCTCGGGGCCTGACGGTCCGGAGTGTGTCCGAATTCCCATGCGGTTATATAGGAACCGGGGAATGCGCGGAGACCAGGCATAGGGGTCATTAGTGCGTGAACAGACAAGTGCCCGACTAGTTATGTTATATTACATGGTTAGTGAGAAACATTTTCCAGGGAGAATAGTTCCATTAGGGGTTCCTTTCCCTGGGGGGCATGCCCTAAAGTGCATGTCCATGCTGCGAAAAGAAACGCAGGAAAAACGCCTGGGGGCACATAGATAAAGAAAAAGATCATCTTTAGTTCACCGACCCAATATTCTCTTAAGAACGCTAGCTTTCGGCTTCACCCAGTCTGAGGTACACGTCCGGCTTATCCGGTAGTAACAATCGCAGAGGTGCTCCCTTTACCACCTAGCCGAATAATCGGGAACATAGGGGTAAGCACAGGAGCCAGGCAACCCAGCTTGGCCAAAACTTAAGTCATATAGATGCATATAATGGTGAGTAAAAGGTACATGTGGAAGCTTGACACATGTGCTGGGCATGAAGCCCTTATAATTGAGCTTCTGGAAAAGAAGCCCCCAGGTATAATGAGTGCGGATGGCACATCAATACGCGAACAATGCAGAAGTAGGCCCATAGGGGCTTTTTAGTAAAAAGGTTAGGGGAAGAAATAGAAACAAAAGACAGCTGAAGTGTAAAAATTTGAACGGAGGAAGGGGACGAACTCTTAGTCCGGCGCTAGGCATAGAATCTTCGGAGGCGGGCTACGTTCCATGGGTTCGGCTCGAGTCGGTTATCCGACGCATTTCATAGACGGTACGCTCCGCCGGTCAGGACTTGATCGATAATGAAGGGTCCCTCCCATTTGGGCTTGAGCTTGTCCTTTTTCTTGTCCGGCAGGCGTAGAACTAGTTCACCAACGTTGTAAGTCATGGCCCGTACTTCTCTGCTTTGATATCTTCGGGCCTGCTGCTGATAGAATGCGGAATGAGCCTTGGCGACGTCGCGTTCTTCCTCCAATGTATCCAAGCTGTCCTGCCGATCCAGCTCGGCCTCTCTTTCTTCGTACATGCGCACTCGAGGTGAGTCATGAATAATGTCGCAGGGCAGGACTGCCTCTGCGCCGTACACCATAAAGAATGGTGTGTATCCGGTGGTGCGATTCGGCGTGGTCCGCAGCCCCCAGAGTACGGAGTCGAGCTCCTCTACCCAGTGCGTGTTAGATTCCTTGAGGGACCGCACTAATCTGGGTTTGATGCCGCTCATGATAAGACCATTTGCACGTTCGACCTGGCCGTTAGTTTGTGGGTGATAGACGGAAGCATAATCGAGCTTGATGCCCATGTTTTTGCACCAGAGTTTTACCTCGTCGGCCGTAAAGTTCGTGCCGTTATCAGTGATGATGCTGTGGGGGACGCCGTAACGGTGTACAACCCCGGATATAAAGTCTATCACCGGTCCGGATTCGGCCGTCTTAACAGGCTTGGCTTCTATCCATTTGGTGAACTTATCCACCATGACCAGTAAGTATTTTTCTTGTGGGTTCCGCCTTTAAGGAGTCCAACCATGTCAAGCCCCAGACCGCGAAGGGCCAAGTGATGGGGATAGTTTGGAGGGCGGTGGGTGGCATATGGCTTTGGTTTGCAAAGAGCTGGCAACCGGTGCATCATTGGACTAAGTCCTGTGCGTCTGCCCGGGCCGTCGGCCAATAAAAGCCTGTACGGAAGGCCTTGCTTACAAGGGACCGGGCTGCAGCGTGATGACCGCCGAGTCCGGCATGAATTTCAGCCAGGAGGTTCCGCCCCTCCTCTTCGGAGATGCACCTTTGAAGGACTCTGGTAGTGCTTTTCTTGTAAAGCTCTCCCTTGTGGACTCTGTAGGCTTTGGATCGCCGCACTATGCAGCGTGCCTCATTTTGGTCCTCGGGGAGTTACTGCCTAGTAAGGTAGGCGAGGAATGGTTCTGTCCACGGGGCGATCATGGCCATTATTATGTGGGCTGAAGGTGTTATTTCATTGGCAGAGCCTCCGATTGGGTCAGAATGTTCGGTGTCGGGCAGTGCGGTTGGGTTCGGGCTGTTATTGTTCGGCTCCCCTTCCCATACTATGGATGGCTTGAACAGCCTTTCCAAGAAGATGTTGGGGGGACTACATCGCGTTTTGCGCCGATGCGTGCCAGGACATCTGCCGCCTGATTATTTTCCCGGGCTATATGGTGAAATTCAAGCCCTTCGAACCGAGCTGACATTTTTAGGACGGCGTTGCGGTAAGCTGCCATTTTTGGATCCTTGGCATCGAAGTCTCCATTTATTTGGGATATTGCGAGGTTCGAGTCCCCGCGCACCTCTAGGCGTTGGATGCCCATGGATACTGCCATCCGGAGACCATGTAAAAGGGCCTCATATTCGGCTGCATTGTTGGAGTCTGTGTACATAATCTGTAGTACGTATTGAACTGTGTCTCCTGTGGGGGACGTCAAAATGACGCCAGCCCCCAGTCCGGCCAACATCTTGGAGCCGTCGAAATGCATGATCCAATTTGAATATGTGCCGTACTCTTTAGGGAGTTCGGCCTCCGTCCATTCTGCGACGAAGTCGCCAAAACTTGTGACTTGATGGCTCGTCGTGGCTTATAAGTTATGTCGAACGGGAGGAGCTCGATGGCCCATTTTCGAATCCGGCCCGTTGCGTCACGGTTGTTTATAATGTCGTTAAGTGGTACTTCCGAGGCTACTGTTATTGAACACTCTTGAAAGTAGTGTCGTAGCTTCCGGGATGCCATGAATACCGCGTACGCAATCTTTTGATAATGCGGGTATCGTGATTTGCAGGGAGTGAGGACAGTGGACACATAATAGACCGGCCTTTTGAAGGGGGAATTTGTGTCCGTCCGCTTCTCGTTCGACGACGAGCACTGCGCTTACAACCTGATGTGTTGCTGCGATGTACAATAGCATTGGTTCGCCAATGTTTGGCGGCGGCCAGGACTGGGTTTGTTGCCAGATATGGCTTTTATTTCGTCGAGTCCGGCCGTGGCTGCATCCGTCCATTTGAAGTGTTCGGTGCGCCGAAGGAGGCGGTAAAGGGGTAGGGCCTTTTCTCCCAAGCGGGAGATAAAGCGGCTTAGAGCCGCCACGCATCCGGTTAACTTTTGTATTTGTTTGAGGTCCTTTGGGATATCCAGTTGCGACAGAGCTCGGATCTTGGCTGGATTTGCTTCAATTCCTCTACTGGATACAATGAAGCCCAAGAGCTTTCCGGCTGGAACGCCGAAAACGCATTTTTCCGGGTTGAGCTTGATGTCGTATGTTCGGAGATTATCAAATGTGAGCCTCAAGTCGTCTACTAGAGATTCAACATGTCTTGTTTTGACGACCACATCATCTACATATGCCTCCACTGTTTTACCGATCTGGCTTGCCAGACATGTCTGAATCATGCGCTGATATGTTGCGCCGGCGTTTTTGAGCCCGAAGGGCATCATGTTGAAGCAGAATGGCCCGTATGGTGTGATAAATGCCGTTGCGGCTTGGTCTGGTTCTGCCATCTTGATTTGATGGTAGCCAGAATATGCGTCGAGGAAACACAACGAATCGTGTCCTGCGGTAGCATCGATAATTTGATCGATGCGGGGGAGGGGGAAGGGATCCTTTGGGCAAGCCTTGTTAAGGTCTTTAAAATCAACACACAGGCGCCAGGATTTGTCCTTCTTTGGTACCATCACCAGGTTTGCTAGCCAGTCCGGATGTTTTATATCTCTGATGAATCCGGCCTCTAATAGCTTTGCTAGCTCCTCTCCCATAGCCTGTCTCTTAGGTTCGGAAAAACGCCGAAGAGCCTGTTTGACAGGTTTGAATCCTGTTTGGATATTTAAGCTGTGCTCGGCCAGCCTGCGTGGGATTCCTGGCATGTCTGAAGGGTGCCAGGCGAAAATGTCCCAGTTCTCTCGTAGGAACTCTCGCAATGCGGCGTCGACATCAGGGTTTAACTGTGCCCCGATGGAAGCTGTTTTATTGGGGTCCGTTGGATGGACTTGGAATTTGACTATTTCGTCCGCTGGTTTAAAGGAGGTGGATTTGGATCTTTTGTCGAGTACCACATCGTCCCTATTCACCGTAGAGCGCAGCGCAGTCAGCTCCTCAGCCGCTAGGGCTTCGGATAGTGCCTCGAGGGCCAGTGCGGCTGTCTTGTTTTCGGCGCGGAGTGCTATGTCCGGATCACTAGCGAGAGTGATGATCCCGTTAGGCCCGGGCATCTTGAGCTTCATGTACCCGTAATGGGGTATTGCTTGGAAGATTGTAATGCTTCCCGCCCTAGCAGAGCGTGATAACCGCTGCTGAACGGGGCCACATGGAACGTGACCTCTTCGGACCTGTAATTGTCCGGCGTGCCGAACACCACATCTAGTGTGATTTTTCCTGTACAGCGCGCTTCCCGACTGGGGATTATTCCTCTAAAGGTTGTGCTGCTTCGCTGATGCGGTTCCAGTCTATATCCATTTTTTGAAGAGTTTCCTCATAGATGAGGTTCAATCCGCTGCCGCCGTCCATGAGTACCTTGGTAAGACGAAAGCCGTCCACTATTGGACTGAGGACCAATGCAGCTGGTGCTCGGGCTGTTCGGAATTTAGGTTCATCACTGGCGTTAAAGGTAATGGCCGTGTCACTCCATGGGTTTATTGTTGCTACTTGGTAGACTTCGGCAAGGCTGCGGAGTGTCCTTTTTCGCATATTATTTGATGCGAAGGTCTCGAAGACTGTTAATACCGTATTGGTGTCTCTGGGGTGGCTTTCTGTGGCCTCCGGAATTAGGAGGTTTTCGCCAATTTTGGCCACCTGCCGGAGTATCCAACATGCTCTAAGGCTGTGAGTTGGTGTGGCGTCCTCTGTACTATGAATTTTACAGGGTCCATTAAGCCATCCTTCCAGTATGGTTCCATGCCCTGTAGAGGGTTTTTGCCTTTTGGTGTTTGACCCGGGTGTCTGGCGATGATGCACCCTTTTATTTCGGACTGGGCTTGCCTTCAGGGCCGGATTGTCCCAAAATTTTATTTCGGTTTTCCGGGCGCTTTCCATCGCACAGTACTTTCGTACTATGGACGCTAAGTCAGCGAAGCGTGTAATATCACGGCGACTTATGGCGTTGAGTATTCCCTTGTCCGTGCAATTATTGCAGAAGAATGAGATTGCGTCTTCCTCGCGGCAGCCCTTTATCCTGTTCATAACCAGGAGGAATCTGGCCCAGTAATGATGTACTGTTTCTTTGGGCTCTTGCCTGATTTGGGATAGATCGCTAATGTTCGGGTGGGTGGGTGGAATTAAATCCGAAGCCTTACCCCTTTTGAGGCTCAGAGGCCGAGGAATTTCTGAACTCAAAAATTTGGATTCCTGGATGTCGTCCAATGAATCCAGTCCATCACCTGATTCTAAGTTCAGGACTTGAGTGATATCCTCCCCTCCGCGGACATCCGGCTTGGAGGGATCGGGAATCCGGACGTAGCGAGTCCTTAAGATAGATGAAGGGTCGCCGCACTGTCCCTCTACCACGGCAACGTGATGGGTGGCTTGGGGAGAGTTAATCTCTCTCAGATCGGTTTTAGGCCCAATCTGGTCGTAATCCGTAGCGACTCCCAGGGCGGCGAAGCGATCCAAGAGCTCGTTTATGGAGGAAAGCTCTATTGGATCTAACTGCTCGGCAAGTTCCGAGTTGACATGAAGATTGTTTTCGATGGCTCGAGAGGTCATCGTCGGCGCAGAAGCCGAACAGGTGGTCATAAGAAAACCACCTAGCCGGAGGGTTTGGCCGACAGCCAAAGCTCCCTTAGCAACGGTGCCGTCTTTAAAGACGGGGCGAGGCATCCTTCCTGATGGCAACGACACAGAGGAACTCTCAATGAAAGCACCAATGTCGGTGTCAAAACAGGCGGATCTCGGGTAGGGGGTCCCGAACTTTGCGTCTAGGCCAGATGGTAACAGGAGGCAAGGGACACGAAGTTTTACCCAGGTTCGGGCCCTCTTGATGGAGGTAAAACCCTACGTCCTGCTTGATTAATATTGATGATATGGGTAGTACAAGAGTAGATCTACCACGAGATCAGAGAGGCTAAACCCTAGAAGCTAGCCTATGGTATGATTGTTGATGTGTATGTTGTCCTACGGACTAAAACCCTCCGGTTTATATAGACACCGAGAGGGTTAGGGTTACATAGAGTCGGTTACAATGGTAGGAGATCTGAACATCCATATCACCAAGCTTGCCTTCCACGCCAAGGAAAGTCCCTTCCGGACACGGGACGGAGTCTTCAATCTTGTATCTTCATAGTCCAGGAGTCCGGCTGAAGGTATAGTTCGGCTATCCGAACACCCCCTAATCCAGGACTCCCTCAGAGAGGGAGAGGGAAAGAGGGGCCGCGCCCCACTCCCCTTGTCCTATTCGGACTCCCCTTGGAGGGGCACCTCCTGGCTGCGGCCCTCTCTCTCCCCTAAGGCCCAATAAGGCCCATAACTTTTCGGGGGGGGGGGGGGGTTCCGGTAACCCTCCGGCACTCTGGTTTTATCCAAAACTATCCGGAACACTTCCAATGTATGAATAACGTGGTCCAATATATCAATCTTTATGTCTCAACCATTTCGAGACTCCTCGTCATGCCCGTGATCACTTTTGGGACTCTGAACAACCTTCGGTACATCAAATCACGTAACTCACAATACATATCGTCATCGAATGTTAAGCGTGCGGACCCTACGGGTTCGAGAACTATGTAGACATGACCGAGACACATCTCCGGTCAATGACCAATAGCGGAACCTGGATTCTCATATTGGTTCCTACATATTCTACGAAGATCTTTATCGGTCAAACCGCATAACAACATACGTTGTTCCCTTTGTCATCGGTATGTTACTTGCCAGAGATTTGATCATCGGTATCATCATACCAAGTTCAATCTCGTTATCGGCAAGTCTCTTTACTCATTCCGTAATGCATCATCCCGCAACTAACTAATTAGTCACATTGCTTGCAAGGCTTATAGTGATGTGCATTACCGAGAGGGCCCAGAGATACCTCTCCGATACACGGAGTGACAAATCCTAATCTCGATCTATGCCAAATCAACAAACACCATCGGAGACACCTATAGAGCATCTTTATAATCACCCAATTATGTTGTGACGTTTGATAGCACACAAGGTGTTCCTCCGGTATTCGGGAGTTGCATAATCTCATAGTCATAGGAATATGTATAAGTTATGAAGAAAACAATAGCAATAAACTAAACGATCATAGTGCTAAGCTAACAGATGGGTCTATTCCATCAATTATTCTCTAATGATGTGATCCCGTTCATCAAATGAAAACACATATCTATGGCTAGGAAACTTAACCATCTTTGATCAACGAGCTAGTCAAGTAGAGGTATACTAAGGACAATCTGTTTGTCTATGTATTCGCACATGTACTAAATTTCCGGTTAATACAATTCTAGCATGAATAATAAACATTTATCATGATATAAGGAAATATAAATAACAACTTTATTATTGCCTCCAGGGCATATTTCCTTCAGTCTCCCACTTGCACTCGAGTCAATAATCTAGATTACACAGTAATGATTCTAACACCCATGGAGTCTTGGTGCTGATCATGTTTTGCTCGTGAGAGAGGCTTAGTCGACGGGTCTGCAACATTCAGATCCGTATGTATCTTGCAAATCTCTATGTCTCCCTCCTTGACTTGATCGCGGATGGAATTTAAGCGTCTCTTGATGTGCTTGGTTCTCTTGTGAAATCTGGATTCCTTTGCCAAGGCAATTGCACCAGTATTGTCACAAAAGATTTTCATTGGACCCGATGCACTAGGTATTACACCTAGATCGGATATGAACTCCTTCATCCAGACTCCTTCATCTGTGAAAGTCCAATTAAGCGTCTTGATCAATCTCTATAGATCTTGATGCCCAATATATAAGCAGCTTCACCAAGGTCTTTCATTGAAAATTCTTATTCAAGTATCTTTTATGCTATTCAGAAATTTAGTATCATTTCTGATCAACAATATGTCATCCACATATAATATCAGAAATGCTACGGAGCTCCCACTCACTTTCTTGTAAATACATGCTTCTCCAAAAGTCTGTATAAAAACATATGCTCCAATCGCACTATCAAAGCGTATATTCCAACTTCGAGATGTTTGCACCAGTCCATAAATGGATCGCTGGAGCTTACACACTTTGTTAGCACCTTTTGGATCGACAAAACCTTCTAGTTGCATCATATACAACTCTTCTTTAAGATATCTATTATGGAATGCAGTTTTGACATCCATTTGCCAAATTTCATAATCATAAAATGCGGCAATTGCTAACATGATTCGGACAGACTAAAGCATCGCTACGGGTGAGAAGGTCTCATCATAGTCAACTCCTTGAACTTGTCGAAAACCTTTTGCAACAAGTCGGGCTTTTAAGACAGTAACATTATTGTCAGTGTCAGTCTTCTTCTTGAAGATCCATTTATTCTCTATGGCTTGCCAATCATCGGGCAAGTCAACCAAAGTCTACACTTTGTTCTCATACATGGATCCCATCTCAGATTTCATGGCCTCAAGCCATTTCTCGGAATCTGGGCTCATCATCGCTTCCTCATAGTTCATAGGTTCGTAATGGTCAAGTTACATGACTTCCAAAACAGGATTACTGTACCACTCGGGTGTGGATCTTACTCTGGTTGACCTACGAGGTTCGGTAGTAACTTGATCAGAAGTTTCATGATCATCATCATTAGCTTCCTCACTAATTGGTGTAGGAATCAGTGGAACTAATTTCTGTGATGAAGTACTTTCCAATAAGGGAGAAGGTACATTTACCTCATCAAATTCTACTTTCCTCCCACTCACTTCTTTCGAGAGAAACTCCTTCTCTAGAAAGGATCCATTCTTAGCAACAAATATCTTGCCTTCGGATCTGTGATAGCAGGTGTACCCAACAGTCTCCTTTGGGTATCCTATGAAGACACATTTGTCCGATTTGGGATCGAGCTTATCAGGTTGTAGCTTTTTCACATAAGCATCACAACCCCAAACTTTAAGAAACGATAACTTGGGTTTCTTGCCAAACCACAATTCATATGGTGTCGTCTCAACGGATTTCGATGGTGCCCTATTTAATGTGAATGCGGTCGTTTCTAAAGCATAACCCCAAAACGATAGCGGTAAATCAATAAGAGACATCATAGATCGCACCATATCTAATAAAGTGCGGTTACGACGTTCAGACACACCATTACGTCGTGGTGTTCCAGGTAGCGTGAGTTGCGAAACTATTCCGCATTGTTTCAAATGAAGACCAAACTCATAACTCAAATATTCAATTCCACGATCAGATCATAGAAACTTAATTTTCTTGTTACGATGATTTTCCACTTCACTCTGAAATCTTTGAACTTTTCAAATGTTTCAGACTTATGTTTCATCAAGTAGATATACCCATATCTGCTCAAATCATCTGTGAAGGTCAGAAAATAACGATACCCACCATGAGCATCAACACTCATCGGACTGCATACATCAGTATGTATTATTTCCAATAAGTCTGCTGCTCGTTCCATTGTTCCGCAGAACGGAGTGTTAGTCATCTTGCCCATGAGGCATGGTTCACAAGCATCAAGTGATTCCAAAAGCCCGTCAGCATGGAGTTTCTTCATGCGCTTTACACCAATATGACCTAAATGGCAGTGCCTCAAATAAGTTGCACTATCATTATTAAAGTTATATCTTTTGGCTTCAATACTAAGAATATGTGTATCACTACTATCGAGATTTAATAAAATTAGACCAGCCATCAAGGGTGCATGACCTTAAAAGATATTACTCATATAAATAGAAGAACCATTATTCTTTGATTTAAATGAATAACCATCTCACATCAAACAAGATCTTCATGCTTAACGCTAGCGCCAAATAATAATTATTCAGGTCTAATACTAATCCCGATGGTAGATGTAGAGGTAGTGTGCCGACCGCGATCACATCGACTTAGGAACCATTTCCCACGCGCATCGTCACCTCGTCCTTAGCCAATCATTGCTTAATCCGTAGCCCCTGTTTCGGGTTGCAAATATTAGCAACAGAACCAGTATCAAATACCCAGGCGCTACTGGGAGCATTAGTAAGGTACACATCAATAACATGTATATCAAATATACCTTTCACTTTGCCATTCTTCTTACCCACCAAATACTTGGGGCAGTTCCGCTTCCAGTGACCAGTCCCTTTGCAGTAGAAGCACTCAGTCTCAGGCTTAGGTCCAGACTTGGGCTTCTTCACTTGAGCAGCAACTTGCTTGCTCTTCTTCTTGAAGTTCCCCTTCTTCCCTTAGCCCTTTTTCTTGAAACTAGTGGTCTTGTTAACCATCAACACTTGATGCTCCTTCTTGATTTCTACCTCCGCAGCTTTTAGCATCACAAAGAGCTCGGGAATTGTCTTATCCATCCCCTGCATATTATAGTTCATCATGAAGCTTTTGTAGCTTGGTGGCAGTGATTGAAGAACTTTGTCAATGACACTATCATCAGGAAGATTAACTCCCAGTTGAGTCAAGTGGTTGTGGTACCCAGACATTCTGAGTATATGTTCATTGACAGAAGTATTCTCCTCCATTTTGCAACTGCAGAACTTATTAGAGACTTCATATCTCTCAATCCGGGCATTTGCTTGAAATATTAACTTCAACTCCTGGAACATCTCATATGCTCCATGACGTTAAAAATGTCGTTGAAGTCCTGATTCTAAGCCATAAAGCATGGCACACTAAACTATCGAGTAGTCATCAGCTTTGCTCTACCAGACATTCATAACATCTGGTGTTGCTCCTGAAGTGGGCTTTGCACCTAGCGGTGCTTCCAGGACATAATTCTTCTGTGCAACAATGAGGATAATCCTCAAGTTACGGACCCAGTCCATATAGTTGCTACCATCATCTTTCAACTTAGCTTTCTCTAGGAACGCATTAAAATTCAAAGGAACAGTAGCATGGGCCATTTATCTACAACAACATAGACATGCAAAATACTATCAGGTACTAAGTTCATGATAAATTAAAGTTCAATTAATCATATTACTTAAGAACTCCCACTTAGATAGACATCCCTCTAATCATCTAAGTGATCACATGATCCATATCAACTAAACCATGTCCGATCATCACGTGAGATGGAGTAGTTTTCAATGGTGAACATCACTATGTTGATCATATCTACTATATGATTCATGCTCGACCTTTCGGTCTCAGTGTTCTGAGGCCATATCTGCATATGCTAGGCTCGTCAAGTTTAACCCAAGTATTTTGCTTGTGCAAAACTGGCTTACACCCGTTGTATGTGAACGTAGAGCTTATCACACCCGATCATCACGTGGTGTCTCGGCACAACGAACTGTAGCAACGGTGCATACTCAGGGAGAACACTTATACCTTGAAATTTAGTGAGAGATCATCTTATAATGCTACCGCCGTACTAAGCAAAATAAGATGCATAAAGGAAAAACATCACATGCAATCAATATAAGTGATATGATATGGCCATCATCATCTTGTGCATTTGATCTCCATCTTCAAAGCACCATCATGTTCACCATCGTCACGGGCTTGACACCTTGATCTCCATTGTAGCATCGTTGTCATCTCGCCAACTATTGTTTCCATGACTATCGCTACCGCTTAGTGATAATGTAAAGCAATTACATGGCGATTGCATTTCATACAATAAAGCGACAACCATATGTCTCCTGCCAGTTGCCGATAACTTTTTTACAAAACATGATCATCTCATACAACAATATATATAATCACGTCTTGACCATATCACATCACAACATGACCTGCAAAAACAAGTTAGACGTCCTCTACTTTGTTGTTGCAAGTTTTACGTGGCTACTATGGACTTAGCAAGAACCGTTCTTACCTACGCATCAAAACCACAACAATTTTTTGTCAAGTGTGTTGTTTTAACCTTTACAAGGACCGGGCATAGTCCACACTCGATTCAACTAAAGTTGGAGAAACAGACACCCACTAGCCACCTATGTGCGAAGCACGTCGGTAGAACTAGTCTCGCGTAATGCGTACTTGTAATGTCGGTCCGGGCCGCTTCATCCAAGAATACCGCTAAACCAAAGTATGACATGCTGGTAAGCAGTATGACTTGTATCGCCCACAACTCACTTGTGTTCTACTTGTGCATATAACATCTACGCATAAAACCAGGCTTGGATGCCACTTTTGGGGAACGTAGTAATTTCAAAATTTTCCTACGCACAGACAGGATCATGGTGATGCATAGCAACGAGAGGGGACAGTGTTGTCCATGTACCCTCGTAGACCATTAAGCGGAAGCATTATGACAACACGGTTGATGTAGTTGTACGTCTTCACGATCGACCGATCCTTAGTACAGAATGTACGGCACCTCCGTGTTCAGCACATGTTCAGCTCGGTGACGTCCCACGAACTCACGATCTAGTAGTGCTCGGGGAAGAGTTTCGTCAGCATGACGGTGTGGTGATGATGTTGATGAAGTTACTGCAGCAGGGCTTCGCCTAAACACCGCTACAGTATGACCGAGGTGGATTATGGTGGAGGGGGGCACCACACACGGCTGGAGAGATCTTTGTGATCAACTTGTGTGTCTAGAGGTGCCCCCTGCCCCTGTATATAAAGGAGCAAGGGGGAGGCGGCCGGCCCTTGTTGGCGCGCCTAGGAGGAGGAATCCTCCTCCTAGTAGGAGTAGGATTCCTCCCTTTCCTACTCCTATCAGGAGGGGGAAAGGCAGGGAGAGAAGAGAAGGAAACGGGGGCGCCGCCCCCCTTCTCCTAGTCCAATTCAGACAGGGGAAGGGGGCACGCTGCCTGCCCTAGGCCAGCCCCTCTCTCTTTCCCTTATGGCCCAACAAGGCCCATTAGTCCCTGGGGGTTCCGGTAACCCCTCCGGTACTCCGGTAAAATCCTGATTTCACCTGGAACTATTCCGATGTCCAAATGTAGGCTTCCAATATATCAATCTTTATGTCTCGACCATTTCGAGACTCCTCGTCATGTCTGTGATCAAATCCGGGACTCCGAACTACCTTCGGTACATCAAAACATATAAACTCATAAAACTGATCGTCACAGAACTTTAAGCGTGCGGACCCTACGGGTTCGAGAACTATGTAGACATGACCGAGACACGTCTCCGGTCAATAACCAATAGCGGAACCTGGATGCTCATATTGGTTCCTACATATTCTACGAAGATCTTTATCGGTCAAACCGCACAACACATACGTTGTTCCCTTTGTCATCGGTATGTTACTTGCCCGAGATTCGATCGTCGGTATCCCATACCTAGTTCAATCTCGTTACTGGCAAGTCTCTTTACTTGTTCCTTAATACATCATCCTGCAACTAACTCATTAGTCATCATGCTTGCAAGGCTTATAGTGATGTGCATTACCAGAGGGCCCAGAGATACCTCTCCGACAATCGGAGTGACAAATCCTAATCTCGATCTATGCCAACTCAACAAACACCATCGGAGACACCTGTAGAGCACCTTTATAATCACCCAGTTACGTTGTGACTTTTGGTAGCACACAAGGTGTTCCTCCGGTATTCGGGAGTGCATAATCTCATAGTCATAGGAACATGTATCAGTTATGAAGAAAGCAACAACAATAAACTAAACGATCATAGTGCTAAGCTAACAGTTGGGTCTAGTCCATCACATCATTCTCTAATGATGTGACCCTGTTCATCAAATGACCACACATGTCTATGGCTAGGAAACTTAACCATCTTAGGTTAACGAGCTAGTCAAGTAGAGGCATACTAGGGACAATCTGTTTGTCTACGTATTCACACATGTACTAAGTTTCCGGTTAATACAATTCTAGCATGAATAATAAACATTTATCATGATATAAGGAAATATAAATAACAACTTTATTATTGCCGCTAGGGCATATTTCCTTCACATGCATACTGGGAGGGGACACGATCCACGCCTCCTGAGCCAGAGCCATCACCTGATCGCTACCAGGAGTCTATTTATCAGTGGAGCCTCGGGAGCTTGCTAATCACTGGAACCCCCAGGATCCTCATGATTACACTGGAGAGGGCTACTTTGATCCATGGGTGTAGACCAACTTAGGCCAAAAGCCTAAGCTAGGGGGAGTACATATTTCTCACCGACATTACATTCATGTTCACACATTCATTTCAGTTGTCGGTGTTCATACTTTTTCATTGTATTATACATACTAGTTTGTTTCTTTTTCTTGCTTTTTTCTTGTGTGTTTGAAAAACCTTAAGAAAAACCAAAAAAAATTAGTTGTAGTTAGTTTACTTTCTATGCTTGCTTAGTAGTAATATTAAAAGAAAACCCAAAAAGATTTCTCGTTCTTGTTTTGCTTGTTGGGAGCTTTCCCGTGTAAATAGTTTTTCTTGTTATTGTTTCTCTTCCTTCATAAAAACAAAAACTCCAAAAATATTTCAGTGTGTTTCTATGAATTTCTTTTCTTTGGGTATGAGAGGAGAAGACCACGATGAAAATGTTGAGTGGCTCTCATATGCATTATTGTTGATCTAACAAGAGCCCATATTACCTTGTCTTCTCCTTTGAATAATGTTTGCAGATTCCAGCTTAGTCTGATGCACGTGCACTATTATTATTTATCCACACCGTTCGGTCGTGCAAGTGAAAGGAAATAATGACGACATATGATGAAATGATTGAGATGAGGAAAAGCTAGTATGAACTCGACCTATCTTGTTTTTGTAAATATGATTAGTTCATCGTTCCTGATTCAGCCTATTATGAATGAAACATGTTTACAATGACAATTAGAGATTATTGTTACTCATGCCTTGCTTAATTAGCTAGGAGTATATAATGGTTTACCTTGCATGCCAACATGCTTTTAAAATGGTTGTGATGTAGTATGATAGGATGGTATCATCCTTTGAACGATTCGAGTGGCTTGACTTGGCACATGTTCACGCATGTAGTTGAAACAAAATCAACATAGCCTCCATGATATTTATGTTCATGGTGATTTATATCCTACTCATGCTTACACTCAATGTTGGTTAATCTCGATGCATGTTTATGACTGTTGTCACTCTCTAGTTGGTCGCTTCCCAGTCTTTTTCTAGCCTTCACTTGTACTAAGCGGGAATACTGCCTGTGCATCCACTTCCATAAACCCCAAAGTTGTTCCATATGAGTCCACCATACCTACCTATATACGGTATTTACCTGTCGTTCCAAGTAAATTTGCATGTGCCAAACTCTAAACCTTCAAATAATAATCTGTTTTGTATGCTCGAATACCTCATGTATCAACTAGGGTTGTCAATATCTTCCATGCTAGGTGGGTTATTCTCACGATGAGTGGACTCCGCTAATCATTCACGAGAAAATGGCTAGTAACCAGGATGCCCAGTCCCATGCTCAAATCAAATCAAAATAATTGCAAACAAAACTCCCCTAGGATTATTGTTAGTGGGGAGGCGCTTGATATTCGCAACCTTTATAGAGGGATAAATATTTCTCCTTTTCACCCACGCCCTCTTCCTCTCTGCCCATCCATTCTCGAGCTCCAGCGCCCAAGCTTCCATACTTTCCACCTCAAAAAAGCACTCCAGCCATGTCTGGATCTGGAGCGCAGGGCAAGTGGATGGTTTCCTCCTTCAAGGAGAAGGACATCACCAAGCTCCGGGAGGCCGGGTACTTAGCCAAGGAAATCGCCCACCGGCTTCCAGCAAAGGGACAGATCATCCCCACCCCAGAGCCCCATGAGAGGGTGGTATTCATCCCCCACTTCGTCCGCGGATTGGGATTCCCACTCCATCCATTCGTCCGCGGACTCATGTTCTACTATGGGATGTATTTCCACGATCTGGCCCCCACCTCCTTCCTCAACATCTTGGCATTCATTGTCGTGTGCTAGGCCTTCCTCCGCATCCCACCCCACTTCGGATTGTGGTTAAAAATCTTCACTGTGAAGCCGAAGGTGGTGGGTGGCCAACATGCAGAGTGCAGAGGTGCCATGGTGAGCAAGATACCCAATGTCTCATGGCCCGAAGGTACCTTCGTGAAGACTGTCAAAGGGTGGCAACAACAATGGTTCTACGTCATAGAACCTTGTGACGCCACCTGGGTCGCGGCTCCCGAATTCCAGTTCGGCGCCCCAATGCGGCTCACCTCCTGGCTAGAGAAGGGCCTGGGCTGGTCTTCGTCGGACGAGCTGACAACGCTCCAGACGCGCATCAGGAGCATGGTGGACAAGAACATAAAGCTTGTCAATGTGATCCAGGTGATGCTTGCTCGCTGGATCCTTCCGTGCCAAAGCCGGACTTGCCATTTGTGGGAGTTCAATCTGGCTAAGCACCAGACCTTGCAATAGTTCTTCGACACTACGCACGAAGACATCTGAAAGGTGCTTTTTAAGGCCAACAAGACGTGGCCGGCCACGACCGAGGACCGTGGGCACGACATGGCCCATCCCGCTAGTTCGGTAATTTTTTCGTACTTCAAGGTCTATCCTTTACTTGCATACTCAAGGAAGACGCCTAAGCTTCCCCATTTATTTTTTCAGGGCTGGACAAAGAAGGCGGAGCGGATCCAGTGTCCGGCTCTGCTGCCCGAAGACCCAGCAATCCCTATTCTGATGAAGATGCTAGTTCTGGCGCCCTACCAAGCGCCGGAGAAGAAGGCCAAGAAGATGGCCAAGGAGACCAGGAGTGGTCTCTGTCGTAAGGGCACTTCGGACGTGACATCCGAAGACGCCGAGACCCACTCCTCCCACACTGAGGACGACAAGGAGGAGGAGGAAAGCAACTCTCCCTCGAAGAAGAAAAGGGCAGCCTCCACGCATCTGGAGGCAGAGGCGCCCAAGAAGGGGAAGGTTTCCCTCACAGACAACTCTGCGTGGGACATCGACAACACCTCCGAGTGGCGCCCTAGGGATAAGCCCCTGGCTGAATCGTAAGTACTCAAAGACGCACACACATATTCATCTCCTTTACTTCATGGTTTTAACATGTTGAATCATGCGCTGCAATCCGGCTCATTCCGACCTCGAGCAATCCTCGTCTTCGGGGAATTCGCTGGATCCGAAGGTGATGGACAGCGGATCCCTTCCGGCGGCCTCTTCTCCCAAGGCCATGGATAACACCGAGGTGTTGTCCCGAAGGACGTCCCTAGGCCAGGGAGAGATGCAGGAAGCCGTCAGGGCGGCGGCAGAGGGTGAACCCTTGGCTGCCAGACACCTGGGGGAGCAAATCCCCATGGAGACTGGCGATGGGGGTCATATCCAATCCGGCCCCCAGCCGAATACAATTCCGGAGACCTATACGGCTCCGGAATCTAGCAAGCAGCCTCCTTCGAAAGAAGGAGGTGCACCGATTCCACCGGTGACCTCTGTCCATCCAGAGGCACCGGATACTCTACCAGAAGCGCTGCGAAGTGCTTCCATTGTTGAGGAACACCGTTCCCTCATGGGTATGGTGGTTGAGAGGATTCAGTCCGCGAAGAGTGGACTAACTGAAGCCTGCACAAGCCTTCTAACAGGCTTTGAGGTATGAAAACACAATTTATGCAAAAGTAATGTCATAGTATAGACAGTAGCCCCTGAGACACTGTCCGGTGTTCGAAAAGAAAAGTCGGACAGAGGATCAACTTAATTTTCGCAGGAGGCTAACCATATGTTCCTGCGTGAATAAGTAGGTGTCTTTGCTGGCTATGACCTCTCATGCTGTTGAGGTCTCCGGACTGAAGTAGAGTCTGGAGCGGATCAAGGAAGAGCTCGGCCGCGTGAAAAAACAGATGGAAGACCATCAAGGTATGTAATGTCTTGTGTAGGTTCAGAAATGATGAATTATTTGTGTTGACCATAGTGCCATGATATTTTGTAGGAGCGGCGATCAAGGTGGAGACCCTCAAGAAGGTGCTGGCCGAAGCCCAGAAGAGAGCGACAAAAGAACAAGCCGCTCGCAAAAAACACGAGGCCAGGGTTGGTGAGGTCCAGCAGGAGCTCCAGGACGCCGTGAAGAAATACGAGTCCTTGGAGCGCAATCTTACGGACCAAGAGATCGAACTTGCCAAGGCCCCCCAAAGGGCACACGATGCCCGGGATGAAGCCCAGGGTGCCCTCTAGGAAATCCAGGAGGCCAGAAAAATCGTGGCGGGTAAGGCCTTTATTATGCAGAGCAAGTATGTGAAGAAAAGGTTCCTCTTACTGACCCGGATTTGGAGTTCTCCAGGGGCGTTTGCGGATCTACCGCGCAGTGTTGCCCACGCTGCGGAATTCTTCCGAGCCGAAGAGGGGAGCTCAACGGAGAAGCTGTTCTGGTCACAATACCTTGTGCTAGAGCATCTGGTGCCCTTTAGCGATCAGCTGAAACAGCTGACCGAACTGCACAGGGTGGCTGAACTGGCCATGAAGGATTTGATAATCCGTCTATGGCCTGCCGAAGCCATACCCAGCAGCTACTTCGGGCTCGTGAAGCAGCTAGTCAATGCATGCCCTTGGCTTGACGCCATCAAGCGGTTGGACTGCATTGAAGGTGCACGGATGGCCTTCGCCCGTGTCAAGGTGCAGTGGGCGAAGATGGACACCATCAAGCTCGCGACCGAGGGACCGCCCATGGGAAAGGAGCACTACATGCCCGAGAGGTATTTTGATGATGTCCTAAAGAAATCCCGCATTGGAGAGGGCCAGTGTTTGTAAGACATTATCTTTGAATGATGCCATTCATGTTATCCCTTCCTGTATTATGAAACAAAGCCGTTATGTAATATAATGTTTGTTGTTTGAAAATTTTACCTCCTGTGCGGCCGTTTTGTTAAAATTGAGAGATGGCCAGTCGTCGGCTTTAGCCCCCACGTAGGTAGTACGGGGGTGTTTGGGATGGAATCGAAACACTCTTGATCCAAGAGTTTGGTCCTTGAAGGAGGTGTTTAGCGCAACGAACCAGGCAATCAGATTATGTGGCTTTATCACCCTCACTTAGCCATAGTAGTTTGACAATAGAAAAGTAGGCGCAGCCCCTAGTTAGTATTTAATCCGGACTAGGGTGTTGTAGACACTTGATCGGGTAAAGGCTGATCCATCGCATAATGCGGAAAAAATCACAAAAGATTTGTAACCTTCGAATAGCTGACCAGCTCTCGCCGTATCATGACAGTCAGTTTTTGGCTTTCTCTACTGAGGTGTTTGCTCGGATAAACCAGAAACACAATCGCAGTAGTTCTCCCTTTACTACCCTAGCCGATAGGATGGACCGTAAGGTAGCAAGCACAGGAGCCGGGCAACCCAACTATTGACCAAAGACATGATTCGGAGCCGATGCATATAATGCTAAAATTCGGGGTGTCGAACTGTGCTGTAAAAAGTGTTTGGACTTTGTTGCCGTAGTATGGAGCACAATGAAGCCCCTGGCGAGTTAAAGCATACCAAAGTGTACCGGTGCAAAGAATAGCGAAATAAAATGAAGTAGTAAGCTAGTGCCACGTAGGTTGGGCCGCAAACTGTTTCCATTATAATTTAATTTATACATCAAAGCGTATTTGTACAAATAGTGTGATAAGCAAGGGCTATTTAACATGCCAAGACCAAAGAGGAGCTGCATGCGGGTCCTAAAAATAGGTAGAATGATCGTCAAGAATCTAGAGATTCCCCCACACGTCTGTACTACTTGCCGCCTTGGTATATCTATCGTTCGAAAGGACCGATGATCAGGCCATCGAGAGGGGCCTGTAGATAAGAGACCAAAAAATGGTAAAAAGAAAAAGGAAAAGTGTGTGTGAGAGCCATATGATGGACCACAATCAAGTTGCGCCTCCATCTATGCCCATGGTATTTTGAGTGCGTAGTTATGTACATGCGGTACGTACGTCGCCATTTGGTCGGGACTGATACGGAGGCCGAATTGCTAGTCAAGCTCCCGATGGGCTGGACTTTCTAGTTGCAGAGTATTCCGGAATTGTTTGACAGTGTCCGGGAGCTTGGCCTCTGAATTAAGGTTCTGCTTGATAAGGTTGCTCTGTACTTCTGCTGCTACGGTCGCGGTGTGCTCCTCAGTACGGAGGGAGCGCTCCGTGTTTCCATTGAATGTGATGACACCGCGTGGTCCGGGCATCTTAAGTTTGAGATAAGCATAGTGTGGCACCACATTTAATCGAGCAAATGCAGTTCGTCCAAGCAGTGCGTGATAGGCACTGCGGAAGGGGGCGATGTCGAAGATCAATTCTTTGCTTCGGAAGTTGTCCGGGGATCCGAAGACAAATTCCAATGTGATTGAACCCGTGCAGCGGGCCTCTACACCTGATATTACTCCTTTAAAGCTAGTTTTTGTGGGCTTGATCCTTGATGGATCGATGCCCATTTTGCGGACTGTATCCTGATAGAGTAGGTTGAGGCTACTGCCGCCGTCCATGAGGACTCGCGTGATGTGGAATCCATCAATAATTGGGTCAAGGACCAGTGTCGCTGAACCGCTGTGATGGATACTGGCCAGATGGTCCCTGCGATCGAAAGTGACCGGGAAGGACAACCATGGGTTGAATTTTGGGGCGACTGGCTCTATCGCGTAGACGTCCCTGAACGCACATTTGTGATCCACTCTTGGGGATGTGGGTGATGTATATCATATTCACCGTTTTAACTTGGGGGGAAACTTCTCATGTCCCCCCTGCCCCCGTGTTCGGCGGACGGGGCTCCTCGTCGTCATTCTCGCTTTGCAACCCCTTCTCCTTGTCTTCGACATTTAACTTGCCGGCCTCTTTGAAGACCCAACAACTCCGGTGGGTATGATTGGCTGGTTTATCAGGGGTGTCGTGGATCTGACATGGAAGATTGAGTATGCGTCCAGGCTGGAAGAGCTCGAATTGTTTCTTTTATATGGCGTCTTCCGCTGACCGGACTTGGAGCCACTGAATCCGGCGTTGACCGCCATGTCATCATTATTGTCACCATTGTTTCAATGCTTATGCCTGTTGCGTCGGGGCTTGTCGTTGCTATTCTTGGCTTCGGAGGTGCTAGGTTCGCTTGCATTATGATTGCTACGGCTAGCCAACTATCTTCGCCCGCACAAAAGCGGGTCATAAGTGTCGTGAGGGCCGCCATGGACTTAGGCTTTTCCTGGCCGAGGTGTCAGGCGAGCCATTCGTCGCGGATGCGATTCTTAAAGGCTGCTAGGGCTTAGGCATCCGGGCAGTCGACGATCTGGTTCTTTTTGGTTAAGAATATGGTCCGGAATTTCCTAGGTGACTCTCCGGGCTGTTGAACTATGTGACTTAAGTCATCGGCATCCAGAGGTCTGACGTATGTGCCTTGGAAGTTGTCGCAGAAGGTGTCTTCCAGGTCCTCCCAGCTGCCAATAGAGTTTTCAGGTAGGCTATTCAGCTAGTGCCGAGCTGGTCCCTTGAGTTTTAGGGGGAGGTATTTGATGGCATGAAGATCATCACCGCGGGCCATATGAATATGGAGAAGAAAGTCCTCAATCCATACCACGGGATCTGTTGTTCCATCATATGATTCTATATTCACGGGTTTGAACCCTTCTGGGAATTCATGTTCCATTACTTCATCAGTGAAGCAGAAGGGGTGTGCGGCGCCTCTATAAAAAGCACCAGTTAGAGAGCACCACTGTCATTTGTATGCATTGTTATTAACTTATATTGAGTATGACTGTGACTGGATCTCTTTTGCCACGAACTACAATGTCTAGTCAGTCCTTGATCTTTAGGCGTGCTCTGCATTTATGTTTTGCAGTCTCAGAAAGGGCTAGCGAGATACCACCTTGTTATAGCATACCATGATTGTTTTGAGAAAGTGTTGTCATCCAAGATTTATTATCATTGCTCGCTAGTTGATTATGCCATTGATATGGGTAAATGTGAGACCTAAAAGTTATTGTGAATATGGTCAGTTCATAATCTTTGCTGAAAACTTGAATGCTGGCTTTACATATTTTCAACAACAAGATCAAACAGAGTTTGTAAAAGTTTTTCTTTATCACTTTGAGTTTGTCAACTGAATTGCTTGAGGACAAGCAAAGGTTTAAGCTTGATACATCTCCATAGTATCTAATTTTCCAAACTCTTTTGCCCTTGTTTTGGACTCTAACTTGCATGATTTGAATGGAACTAACCCGGACTGACACAGTTTTCAGCAGAATTGCCATGGTGTTATTTTTGTGCAGAATAAAAAGTTCTCAAAATGACCTGAAACTTCACGGAGCCAAGTTTTGGAATTAATAAAAAATATTGGCGAAAGAATCAGCAGCAGGGGGCCCACACCCTAGACACAAGGGTGGGTGGGGGGTTCCCACCCCCCTGGGGCGCGCCCTCCGACCTTGTGGGCCCCATGGACCTCCACCGACCTCAACTCCAACTCCATATATTCTCTTTCGGGGAGAAAAAATTCAGAGAGAAGGATTCATCGTGTTTTATGATATGGAGCCGCCGCCAAGCCCTGTTCTTCCTTGGGAGGGCAGATCTAGAGTCCGTTTTGGGCTCCGGAGAGGGGAATCCGTCGCCATCGTCATCATCAACCATCCTCCATCACCAATTTCATGATGCTCACCGCCGTGCATGAGTAATTCCATCGTAGGCTTGCTGGACCGTGATGGGTTGGATGAGATTTACCATGTAATCGAGTTAGTTTTGTTAGGGTTGGATCCCTAGTATCCACTATGTTCTAAGATTGATGTTGCTATAGCTTTGATATGCTTAATGCTTGTCACTAGGGACCGAGTGCCATGATTTCAGATCTGAACCTATTATGTTTTCATGAATATATTTGTGTTCTTGATCCTATCTTGCAAGTCAATAGTCACCTACTACGTGTTATGATCCGGCAACCCCGGAGTGACAATGGTCGAGACCACTCCTGGTGATGACCGTAGTTTGAGGAGTTCATGTATTCACTAAGTGCCAATGCTTTAGTTTGGTACTCTATTAAAAGGAGGCCTTAATATCTCCTAGTTTCCAATAGGACCCTGCTGCCATGGGAGGGTAGGACAAAAGGTGTCATGCAAGTTCTTTTCCATAAGCACGTATGACTATATTCGGAATACATGCCGACATTATATTGATGAATTGGAGCTAGTTCTGTGTCACCCTATGTTATAACCGTTGCACGATGAATGCCATCCGGCATAATTATCAATCATTGATCCATTGCCTATGAGCTTTTCACATATTGATCTTTGCTAAGTTACTTTTCCGTTGCCACTGTTCCGATTGCTACAATACCACTACTATTACTTTTACCATTGTTACCGTTACTTCCATACTACTTTGCTACTAAATACTTTGCTGCAGATATTAAGTCTTCCAGGTGTGGTTGAATTGACAACTCAGCTACTAATACTCAAGAATATTCTTCAGCTCCCCTTGTGTCGAATCAATAAATTTGGGTTGAATACTCTACCCTCGAAAACTGTTGCAATCCCCTATACTTGTGGGTTATCAAAACGTATGAACACCAACAACTAGAATGAAATGTGTGCACATGAATGTAATGTCATTGGAAATATGTACTCTCCCAAGCTTAGTTTTTTGGCCTAACTTGGTAATCACCACTCGAAGAAACCATCAGGTCCCACGTTGAAGTGCTGGGGAGCGGGCACTTGTGGGTCCCACTCCAGAGGTTCCTCCTCTGCTGCTGTCTGGGCGTTCCAGTAGGCAATGATATCCTCGGGCTTGATCCTGTATCCGCCCCTGGCAACATGACCAAACAAAGCAGGTGCAGGTGATGGAATAATATCACGAGTGTTCTCACTGAAAAGTAGGTTGTGGGGAACATGAATGTTAGTGTTCTCACTGTCCATAAACTGATAATGTTCCATAGCCTGAAGATCTAGGTAAACCTTGGTTAAGGGATAATCATGCTGGCGTATCTGAATGTTAAAGTGACTCGCTAAGCGAGTAGCATAAATACCACCATGGATTTTACCCTTGGACCTGTTAATGTGGAGGCGACGTGCCATAATAGCCCCCAAGCTGTAAGTGTTATCGCCATAAAGTGCACGGCATAAGACAACAAAATCTGGGGCATTGAGTGCACCTACCTTCTCTCTAGCAAGTAAACACTTTGCAATAAATAGAGCAAACTAATGCATAGAAGGAAACTGCAAGCTAGTGGCAGTGACACTCGACACCCTTCTATCATCCCCCACTATCAAAGTGCGGTAAAAGCCATCAAACTCTGCGGGCCTAGGCTGTATTAAATCCCCGTCAGAAGGGATCAAGCATATGTCACAAAATTCAGTTAGTGGTAATTGATGGGTTTCAACATATAAATTAAACTGCACCTCAGGAGGATTATTCCTACTCAAGAAATGAAAACTTTGCATAAATGAATTTGTGAGGAGATGATACTGTTCACACTCAGCTGCAATGAAGTTGTTGAGGCCGGCATTAGCAGCAAATTGCGCAAACTCTTGGCGGATTCTGGCTCCCTCCATGAATGGGTTATGAGGCCATTCGCATGGCCATACCTCCGCCATTCTCTGGGTGTGGACGTCATTGTCCGACGACTCCCCAATAACTCCCTTGGAGTTCTTCTTGCAAGAAAACTTCCTAAAGAAACTCATCTTTTTTCTATGAACAAAATTCTGAAATTTTTAGTCTACAATTTTTTTCTCAACAAAACTTCACAAGATTGATAGCAACTACTCATAGGGATGCATAGAGGCCATATCAAGCATTCAAACTACTTAGAACTCTAAGAATTCAACATTCAAGCTCATCTACAGCAGCACAAAGAGTAACTAATTATTCAAAATATAAACCACTAAAGCAAAAACTAATTGGAACGATGGAGGAGTTACATACCAAGGAATAATCCCCCGAAACAGTTTCGGAAACAGAGCTTCGAGCAAAGAGATCAAAATCCACGGGTTTGAGAGCAAGAACACGAGAGAGAGATAGAGGACATAAATATTCAGAAAAAAATGTATCAAATTTTCAGAGCATTGCAAGAACTTTTATTTTGGGGTCATTTTTATTGCACGGGAAATTCAAAAAAACAGACAAAACATGGCATTTTATTTTATTTAACTAGTAAAAACAGAAAACAAAAGGTAAATATAGAAGGTAGTGCTCACTAAATTCAACAACTTCATACCTCTAAAAAATTATCCATTAATAAGGTTGATCAAGTCTTATTAACAACCACTTTCAATTTACATGAAACCGAAGAACTTTCGTAAAACACTAAGTTACCTCAAGGGGGATATGAATGTCCCCAATAATTAGCATTTCATATTTCTTTTTGGTAGTAGGTAGAGGTAGTTGAAAACTTCCAATACTGATTGTCGGAGATTTTTCAATAACATTAACACCACTCACTTGGAATTGTTTCTTCAGAAAGTGCACCGTATGCTCATTACCATTGATATGAAAAGTGACCTTGCTTTTATTGCAATCAATAACAACCCATGTAGTATTCAAAAAGGGTCTACCAAGGATAATCAACATGTTGTCGTCCTCAGGCAGGTGCAATATCATTCATAATTTCTTTATATAAAGTAAAAAGAATTGCACTCACACTAGCACCCACATCACATAAGCCATGATCACAATGATATCCTATTTTAACGAAAAACAACAGGTCTATGTTTATCTTTACTATTTGGTTTAGCAATTTTAGCAGCTTCATCACAGAAATAAATAACATGCCCATCAATATTATCAACTAGGAGATCTTTAACCATAGCAATACTACGTTCAACTTTAATTTTCTCAGGGGGTGTAGGTGTTCTACTATAACTTTTACGAACCACAATTGAAGCTTTAGCATGATCCTTTATTCTAACAGGAAAAGGTGGTTTCTCAATATAAGCAGTAGGAACAATAGGATCCACATTATAAGTAATATTTTATTCTTCAACTTTAGTAGGTTCTACTTGTTGGAAATATGCCCTAGAGGCAATAATAAAAGTGTTATTATTATATTTCCTTGTTCATGATAATTGTCTTTTATTCATGCTATAACTGTATTATCCGGAAATCGTAATACACGTGTGAATACATAGACCACAATATGTCCCTAGTGAGCCTCTAGTTGACTAGCTCGTTGTGATCAACAGATAGTCATGGTTTCCTGGCTATGGACATTGGATGTCGTTGATAACAGGATCACATCATTAGGAGAATGATGTGATGGACAAGACCCAATCCTAAGACTAGCACAAAGATCGTGTAGTTCGTTTGCTAGAGCTTTGCCAATGTCAAGTATCTCTTCCTTTGACCATGAGATCGTGTAACTCCTGGATACCGTAGGAGTGCTTTGGGTGTATCAAACGTCACAACGTAACTGGGTGACTATAAAGGTGCACTACAGGTATCTCCGAAAGTATCTATTGTTTTATGCGGATCGAGACTGGAATTTGTCACTCCGTGTAAACGAAGAGGTATCTCTGGGCCCACTCGGTAGGACATCATCATTTGCGCAAATGTGACCAAGGAGTTGATCACGGGATGATGTGTTACGGAACGAGTAAAGTGACTTGCCGGTAACAAGATTGAACAAGGTATTGGATACCGACGATCGAATCTCGGGCAAGTAACATACCGATAGACAAAGGGAATTGAATACGGGATTGATTAAGTCCTTGACATCGTGGTTCATCCGATGAGATCATCGTGGAACATGTGGGAGCCGACATGGGTATCCAGATCCCGCTGTTGGTTATTGACCGGAGAACGTCTTGGTCATGTCTGCATGTCTCCCGAACCCGTAGGGTCTACACACTTAAGGTTCGATGACGCTAGGGTTATAAAGGAAGCTTGTATGTGGTTACCGAATGTTGTTCGGAGTTCCGGATGAGATCCCGGACGTCACGAGGAGTTCCGGAATGGTCCGGAGGTAAAGATTTATATATAGAAAGTCCTGTTTCGGCCATCGGGACAAGTTTCGGGGTCATCGGTATTGTACCGGGACCACCGGAAGGGTCCCGGGGGCCCACCGGGTGGGGCCACCTGCCCCGGGGGGCCACATGGGCTGTAGGGGGTGCGCCTTGGCCTACATGGGCCAAGGGCACCAGCCCCAAGAGGCCCATGCGCAAGGAAACTTGGAGAGGGAAGAGTCCTAAAGGGGGAAGGCACCTCCGAGGTGCCTTGGGGAGGATGGACTCCTCCCCATCCTTAGCCGCACCCCTTCCTTGGAGGAGGGGGCAAGGCTGCGCCCTCCCCCTCTCCCTTGGCCCTATATATAGTGGGGAAAAGGAGGAGCAATCAGACCTAAGGCCTTTGGTTGCCTCCCTCTCCCTCCCGTGACACATCTCCTCTCCCGTAGGTGCTCGGCGAAGCCCTGTAGGATTGCCACGCTCCTCCACCACCACCACGCCGTTGTGCTGCTGTTGGATGGAGTCTTCCTCAACCTCTCCCTCTCTCCTTGCTGGATCAAGGCGTGGGAGACGTCACCGGGCTGTACGTGTGTTGAACGCGGAGGTGCCGTCCGTTCGGCACTTGATCATCGGTGATCTGAATCACGACGAGTACGACTCCATCAACCCCGTTCACTTGAACGCTTCCGCTTAGCGATCTACAAGGGTATGTAGATGCACTCTCCTTCTACTCGTTGCTGGTCTCTCCATAGATAGATCTTGGTGATTCGTAGGAAAATTTTTGAATTTCTGCTACGTTCCCCAACAGTGGCATCATGAGCTAGGTCTATTGCGTAGATTCTTTGCACGAGTAGAACACAAAGTAGTTGTGGGCGTCGATATTGTTCAATATGCTTGCCGTTACTAGTCTTATCTTGATTCGGCGGCATCGTGGGATGAAGCGGCCCGGACCGACCTTACACGTACTCTTACGTGAGACAGGTTCCACCGATTGACATGCACTTGGTGCATAAGGTGGCTAGCGGGTGCCAGTCTCTCCCACTTTAGTCGGATCGGATTCGATGAAAAGGGTCCTTATGAAGGGTAAATAGCAATTGGCATATCACGTTGTGGTTCATGCGTAGGTAAGAAACGTTCTTGCTAGAAACCCATAGCAGCCACGTAAAACATGCAACAACAATTAGAGGACGTCTAACTTGTTTTTGCAGGGTATGCTATGTGATGTGATATGGCCAAAGGATGTGATGAATGATATATGTGATGTATGAGATTGATCATGTTCTTGTAATAGGATTCACGACTTGCATGTCGATGAGTATGACAACTGGCAGGAGCCATAGGAGTTGTCTTTATTTTTTGTATGACCTGCGTGTCATTGAAGAACACCATGTAAACTACTTTACTTTATTGCTAAACGCGTTAGTCATAGAAGTAGAAGTAGTCGTTGGCGTGACAACTTCATGAAGACACGATGATGGAGATCATGATGATGGAGATCATGGTGTCATGCCGGTGACAAGATGATCATGGAGCCCCGAAGATGGAGATCAATGGAGCTATATGATATTGGCCATATCATGTCACAACTATATAATTGCATGTGATGTTTATTATGTTTATGCATCTTATTTGCTTAGAACGACGGTAGTAAATAAGATGATCCCTCATTAAAATTTCAAGAAGTGTTCTCCCCTAACTGTGCACCGTTGCTACAATTCGTCGTTTCGAAGCACCACGTGATGATCGGGTGTGATAGATTCTTACGTTCACATACAACGGGTGTAAGACAGTTTTACACAGCGAAAACACTTAGGGTTAACTTGACGAGCCTAGCATGTACAGACATGGCCTCGGAACACAGAGACCGAAAGGTCGAGCATGAGTCGTATAGTAGATACGATCAACATGAAGATGTTCACCGATGATGACTAGTCCGTCTCACGTGATGATCGGACACGGCCTAGTTTGACTCGGATCATGTAATCACTTAGATGACTAGAGGGATGTCTATCTGAGTGGGAGTTCATAAGATGAACTTAATTATCTTGAACATAGTCAAAAGACCCTTTGCAAATTATGTCGTAGCTCGCGCTATAGTTCTACTGTTTAGATATGTTCCTAGAGAAAATATAGTTGAAAGTTGATAGTAGCGATTATGCGATCAGTAGAAAGCTTATGTCCTTAATGCACTGCTCAGTGTGCTGAACCCCAAACGTCGTTTGTGGATGTTTCGAACATCGAACATACACGTTTTGATAACTACGTGATAGTTCAGTTAAATGGTTTAAGTAGAGGCACCAAAGACGTTTTCGAAACGTCGCGGAACATATGAGATGTTTCGAGGGCTGAAATTGGGATTTCAAGCTCGTGCCCACGTCAAGAGGTATAAGACCTCCGACGATTTTCTTAGCCTGCAAACTAAGGGAGAAAAGCTCAATCGTTGAGCTTGTGCTCAGATTGTCTGAGTGCAATAATCACTTGAATAAAATGGGAGTTAATCTTCCAGATGAGATAGTGATGTTTCCCCAAAGTCATTGCCACCAAGCTGCTAGAGCTTCGTGATGAACTATAACATATCAGGGATAGATATGATGATCCTTGAGGTATTCGCGATGTTTGACACCGCGAAAGTAGAAATCAAGAAGGAGCATCAATTGTTGATGGTTGGTGAAACCACTAGTTTCAAGAAGGGCAAGGGCAAGAAGGGATACTTCATGAAACGGCAAATCAGCTGCTGCTCCAGTGAAGAAACCCAAGGTTGAACCCAAACCCGAGACTAAGTGCTTCTGTAATAAGGGGAACAGTCACTAGAGCAGAATTACCCTAGATACTTGGTAGATGAGAAGGCTGGCAAGGTCGATAGAAGTATATTGGATATACATTATGTTAATGTGTACTTTCTTGTACTCCTAGTAGCACCAGGGTATTAGATACCGGTTCAGTTGCTAAGTGTTAGTAACTCGAAATAAAAGCTATGGAATAAACGGAGACTAGCTAAAGGTGAGATGACGATATGTGTTGGAAGTATTTCCAAGGTTGATCAAATATCGTACGCTCCCTCTACCATCGAGATTGGTGTTTGCGTTGAGCATAGACTTGATTGGATTATGTCTATCGAAATACGGTTATTCATTTAAGGAGAATAATGGTTACTCTGTTTATTTGAATAACACCTTCAATGGTCTTACACCTGAAATGAATGGTTTATTGAATCTCGATCGTAGTGATACACATGTTCATGCCAAAAGATAGTAATGATAGTACCACTTACTTGTGGCACTGCCATGTAAGTCATAATGGTATAAAATGCATGAAGAAGCTCCATGTTGATGGATCTTTGGACTCACACATTTTTGAAAAGTTTGAGACATGCGAACCATGTCTATTGGTGTATATGCATGAAGAAACTCCATGCAGATGGACCGTTTGGACTCACTTGATTTTGAATCACTTGAGATATGCAAATCATACCACATGGGCAAGATGACTGAAAAGCCTGGTTTTCAATAAGATGGAACAAGATAGCAACTTGTTGGAAGTAACACATTTTGATGTGTGCAGTCCAATAAATGCTGAGGCATGTAGTGAATATCGTTATGTTCTTACTTCATAGATGATTCGAGTAGATGTTGAGAATATTTACTTGATGAAACACAAGTCTGAATTATTGAATGGTTCAAGTAATTTTCAGAGTGAAGTTTAAGATCTTCGTGACAAGATGATAGAATGTCTATGATATGATCATAGAGATGAATATCTGAGTTACGAGTTTTTGGCACACAATTAAGACATTGTGGAAATTGTTTCGCAATTAATACCGCCTGGAACACCATAGTGTGATGGTGTGTCCGAACATCATAGTTTCACCCTATTGGATATGGTGCGTACCATGATGTCTCTTATCGAATTACCACTATCGTTCATGGGTTAGGCATTAGAGACAACCACATTCACTTTAAATAGGGCACCACGTAATTCCGATGAGATGACACCGTATGAATTATGGTTTAGAGAAACCTAAGTTGTCGTTTCTTAAAAGTTTGGGGCTGCGACGCTTATATGAAAAAGTTTCAGGTTGATAAGCTCGAACCCAAAGCGGATAAAATGCATCTTCATAGGAAACCCAAAACAGTTGGGTATACCTCCTAATTCAGATCCGATAGCAATATGGATTGTTTCTTGAATCGGGTCCTTTCTCGAGGAAAGGTTTCTCTCGAAAGAATTGAGTGGGAGGATGGTGGAAACTTGATGAGGTTATTGAACCGTCTCTTCAACTAGTGTGTGGCAGGGCACAGGAAGATTGTTCCTGTGGCACCTACACCAATTGAAGTGGAAGCTTATGATATTGATCATGAAACTTCGGATCAAGTCACTACCAAACCTCGTGGGATGACAAGGATGCGTACTACTTCAGAGTGGTACGTAATCCTGTCTTGGAAGTCATGTTGCTAGACAACAATGAACCTACGAGCTATGGAGAAGCGATGGTGGGCCCGAATTCCTACAAATGGTTAGAGGCCATAAAATCCGAGAACGGATCCATGGACTTTGGTGGACTTGCCCGATGATCGGCAAGCCATTAAGATAAATGGATCTTTAAGAAGAAGACGGACGTGGATGGTAATGTCACCGTCCATGAAGCTCGACTTGTGGCGAAAAGTTTTTCACAAGTTCAAGGAGTTGACTACGATGAGTTTTTCTCATCCGTAGCGATGCTTAAAGTCCGTCGGAATCATGTTAGCATTAGCTGCATTTATGAAATCTGGCAGATGGATGTCAAGACAAGTTTCCTTACTAGTTTTCGTAAGGAAAGGTTGTATGCAATACAATCAGAAAAGTTTTGTCGATCCTAAGGATGCTAAAAGGTATGCTACCTCCAGCGATCCTACTAAGGACTGGAGTAAGCATCTCGGAGTTGGAATGTATGCTTTGATGATGATCAAAGATTTTGGGTTTGTACAAAGTTTATGAGAAACTTGTATTTCCAAAGAAGTGAGTGGGAGCACTATAGAATTTCTGATGAGTATATGTTGTTGACATATTGTTGATCAGAAATGACGTAGAATTTCTGGAAAGCATATAGGGTTATTTTGAAAGTGTTTTTCAATGGAAAGCCTGGATTAAGCTGCTTGAGCATTGAGCATCAAGATCTATAAGGATAGATCAAAACGCTTAATGGTACTTTCAAATGAGCACATACCTTGACATGATCTTGAAGGTGTTCAAGATGGACCAGTCAAAGAAGGAGTTCTTGCCTGAGTTGTAAGGTACGAAGTTAAGACTTAAAGCTCGACCACGGCAGAATAGAGAGAAAGGACGAAGGTCGTCCCCTATGCTTTAGACGTAGGCTCTACAGTATGCCGTGCTGTGTACCGCACCGAAAGTGTGCCTTGCCATGAGTCAGTCAAGGGGTACAAGAGTGATCCATCAATGGATCATAGGACAGCGGTCAAAGTTATCCTTAGTAACTAGTGGACTAAGGAATTTTTCTCGATTATGGAGGTGGTAAAAGAGTTCGTCGTAAAAGTTACGTCGATGCAAGCTTAACACCTATCCGGATAGCTCTGAGTAGAGAGACCGGATACATATAATGGAGCAATAATTTAGAATAGCTCCAAGTAGAACAGTTGTTTGGAATAGCTCCAAATAGAGCGTGGTAGCTGCATCTAGGAGATGACATGGAGATTTGTAAAGCACACACGGATCTGAAAGGTTCAGACCCGTTGACTAAAACCTCTCTCACAAGCAACATGATCAAACATAAAACTCATTGAGTGTTAATCACATAGTGATGTGAACTAGACTACTGACTCTAGTAAACTCTTGGGTATTAGTCACATGGCGATGTGACCTGTGAGTGTTAATCACATGACAATGTGAACTAGATTATTGACTCTAGTGCAAGTGGGAGACTGTTGGAAATATGCCCTAGAGGCAATAATAAAAGTGTTATTATTATATTTCCTTGTTCATGATAATTGTCTTTTATTCATGCTATAACTGTATTATCCGGAAATCGTAATACACGTGTGAATACATAGACCACAATATGTCCCTAGTGAGCCTCTAATTGACTAGCTCGTTGTGATCAACAGATAGTCATGGTTTCCTGGCTATGGACATTGGATGTCGTTGATAACGGGATCACATCATTAGGAGAATGATGTGATGGACAAGACCCAATCCTAAGACTAGCACAAAGATCGTGTAGTTCGTTTGCTAGAGCTTTGCCAATGTCAAGTATCTCTTCCTTTGACCATGAGATCGTGTAACTCCTGGATACCGTAGGAGTGCTTTGGGTGTATCAAACGTCACAACGTAACTGGGTGACTATAAAGGTGCACTACAGGTATCTCCGAAAGTATCTATTGTTTTATGCGGATCGAGACTGGAATTTGTCACTCCGTGTAAAAGGAAGAGGTATCTCTGGGCCCACTCGGTAGGACATCATCATTTGCGCAAATGTGACCAAGGAGTTGATCACGGGATGATGTGTTACGGAACGAGTAAAGTGACTTGCCGGTAACGAGATTGAACAAGGTATTGGATACCGACGATCGAATCTCGGGCAAGTAACATACCGATAGACAAAGGGAATTGAATACGGGATTGATTAAGTCCTTGACATCGTGGTTCATCCGATGAGATCATCGTGGAACATGTGGGAGCCGACATGGGTATCCAGATCCCGCTGTTGGTTATTGACCGGAGAACGTCTTGGTCATGTCTGCATGTCTCCCGAACCCGTAGGGTCTACACACTTAAGGTTCGATGACGCTAGGGTTATAAAGGAAGCTTGTATGTGGTTACCGAATGTTGTTCGGAGTCCCGGATGAGATCCTGGACGTCACGAGGAGTTCCGGAATGGTCCGGAGGTAAAGATTTATATATAGGAAGTCCTGTTTCGGCCATCGGGACAAGTTTCGGGGTCATCGGTATTGTACCGGGACCACCGGAAGGGTCCCGGGGGCCCACCGGGTGGGGCCACCTGCCCCGGGGGGCCACATGGGCTGTAGGGGGTGCGCCTTGGCCTACATGGGCCAAGGGCACCAGCCCCAAGAGGCCCATGCGCAAGGAAACTTGGAGAGGGAAGAGTCCTAAAGGGGGAAGGCACCTCCGAGGTGCCTTGGGGAGGATGGACTCCTCCCCATCCTTAGCCGCACCCCTTCCTTGGAGGAGGGGGCAAGGCTGCGCCCTCCCCCTCTCCCTTGGCCCTATATATAGTGGGGAAAAGGAGGAGCAATCAGACCTAAGGCCTTTGGTTGCCTCCCTCTCCCTCCCGTGACACATCTCCTCTCCCGTAGGTGCTCGGCGAAGCCCTGCAGGATTGCCACGCTCCTCCACCACCACCACGCCGTTGTGCTGCTGTTGGATGGAGTCTTACTCAACCTCTCCCTCTCTCCTTGCTGGATCAAGGCGTGGGAGACGTCACCGGGCTGTACGTGTGTTGAACGCGGAGGTGCCGTCCGTTCGGCACTTGATCATCGGTGATCTGAATCACGACGAGTACGACTCCATCAACCCCGTTCACTTGAACGCTTCCGCTTAGCGATCTACAAGGGTATGTAGATGCACTCTCCTTCTACTCGTTGCTGGTCTCTCCATAGATAGATCTTGGTGATTCGTAGGAAAATTTTTGAATTTCTGCTACGTTCCCCAACACTACTATGTTCACTTCAATGGGAGGATGATATTTAAACCACTTATCCTTAGGGAGATCAACATGAGTAGCAAATGATTCACATAAAGAAACTACTATCTCAGAGTCAAGTCCATATTTAGTGCTAAAATCACGAAAAGAATCGGTATCCATAAAAGATGTTACACAATCAAACTTAAGGTTTATACCTGACTCCTTACCTTCGTTGAGTTCCCAATCTTTAGAGTTGTGTTTAATTCTTTCCAATAAATCCCATTTGAATTCAATATCCTTCTTCATAAAAGAACCAGTACAAGAAGTATCGAGCATGGATCAATAATTATGAGAAAGCCGAGCATAAAAATTCTGAATAATAATTTCTCTTGTGAGCTCATGATTGAGGCATGAATATAACATTGACTTAAGCCTACCCCAAGCTTGAGCGATACTTTCTCCTTCATGAGGCCAAAAATTATATATATAATTCCGATCATGACGAACCAGATGCATACGGTAAAACTTATGATGAAATTCCAATTTCAATTGGTTATAGTTCCAAGATCCAATATCATCACATAGCCTATACCATGTCAATGACCTTCCCTTCAAAGATAAAGGGAAGAAATTCTTCTTGACAACATCCTCGGGCATACCGGCAAGCTTAAATAATCCACAAACTTCATCCACATAGATTAGGTGCATATCAGGATGTAATGTTCCATCTCCTGCATAAGGATTAGATAGCAGTTTCTCTATCATACCCGAAGGAATTTCATAATAAATATTTTCAGTAGGTGCAGTAGGTTGAGGAGAAACTCTTTGCTCTTCCGTTTGGGGTGAAGATACTCCGAACAAGCCCATCAAAGGATTATTTTCCATAGTAACAAGTGATAGTAAATTCCAGCACACTATATAAATGTTTCCTTACCAAATTCCACTTACCAAAGGCGCTTCACTCCCCGGCAACGGCACCAGAAAAGAGTCTTGATGACCCACAAGTATGGGGGATCTATCATAGTCTTTTCAATAAGTAAGAGTGTCGAACCCAACGAGGAGCAGAAGGAAATGACAAGCGGTTTTCAGCAAGGTATTCTCTGCAAGCACTAAAACTATCGGTAACAAATAGTTGTGTGATAAGATAAATCATAACGGGTAACAAGTAACAAAAGCAAACAAGGTGCAGCAAGGTGGCCCAATCCTTTTTGTAACAAAGGACAAGCCTGGGCGAACTCTTATATAAAGTAAAGCACACCCGAGGACACATGGGAATTGTTGTCAAGCTAGTTTTTATTATGCTCATATGATTCACGTTCGTTACTTTGATAATTTTATATGTGGGTGGAGCGGTGCATGGGTGCTTCCCTTCCTTGGACAAGCCTCCCACTTATGATTAACCCCTCTCGCAAGCATCCGCAACTACGAAAGAAGAATTAATTAAGATAAATCTAACCATAGCATGAAACATATGGATCCAAATCAGTCCCTTACGAAGCAACGTATAAACTAGGGTTTAAGCTTTTGTCACTCTAGCAACCCATCATCTACTTATTACTACCCAATGCCTCCCCCTAAGCCCAAATCATGGTGAAGTGTCATGTATTTGATGTTCACATAACACCAATAGAGGAAAGACAACATACATCTCATCAAAATATCGAACGAATACCAAATTCACATGATTACTTATAACAAGACTTCTTCCATGTCCTCAGGAACAAATGTAACTAGTCAGAAATCATATCCATGTTCATAATCAGAGGATTATTAATTATCATTAAGGATCTGAACATATGATCTTCCACTGAATAAACCAACTAGCATCAACTACAAGGAGTAATCAACACTACTAGCAGCCCACAGGTACCAATCTGAAGTTTTGAGACAAAGATCGGATACAAGAGGTGAACTAGGGTTTGAGAGGAGATGGTGATGGTGAAGATGTTGATGGAGATTGACCACCTCTCGATGAGAGGATCATTGGTGATGACGATGGTTTCGATTTCCCCTCCCGGAGGGAAGTTTCCCTAGCAGAACAACTCCACCGGAGCCCTAGATTGGTTTTGCCAAGCTTCCGCCTTGAGACAGCGGCGCTTTGTCCCGAAAGCTTCCTTCTGATTTTTTCCAGGGAAAAACACACCATATAGCAGAATATGGGTGTTGGGGGCCTGCCAAGTGGCCTACAAGACCAAAGGGCACCCCTAGGGGGGTAGGGCGCGCCCTCCACCCTTTTGGATGGCAGGTGGCCCCCTCTGGTGCTTTCTTCGCCCAATATTATTTATATATTCCAAAAACATGCTCCGTGAAGTTTCAGGACCGAGATATAAGATACCCCTCTTCTTAGGAGTGGGTTTAAGCGGTGATTCAGGAAGAGTCCAATCATCATCATTTTTCAACATGTTATTCAATAGTTCTTCAGCTTGTTCAATAGTTCGTTCCCTGAAAACACAACCAGCACAACTATCTAGAAAATCCCTAGAAGCATCGGTTAGTCCATATAGAAGATATCAAGTGTTTCATTTTTCTTAAGAGGATGATCAGGCAAAGCATTAAGCAATTGGAGAAGCCTCCCCCAAGCTTGTGGGAGACTCTCTTCTTCAATTTGCATGAAGTTAAATATTTCCTGTAAGGAAGCTTGTTTCTTATGAGCAGGAAAATATTTTTCAGAGAAGTAGTAAATCATATCTCGGGGACTACGCACACAACCAGGAGCAAGAGTATTATACCAAGTCTTAGCATCACCCTTTAATGAGAACGGAAATAATTTGAGAATATAATAATAGTGAATTTTCTCATCATGAGCAAAAAGGGTGGCTATGTCATTCAACTTAGTAAGGTGTGCCACAACAGTTTCAGATTCATAACCATGGAAGGGATCAGATTCAACCAAAGTAATCAACTCTGGGTTGACAGAGAATTCCTAATCCCTATCATTAACAAAGATAGGTGAAGTAGCAAACTTAGGATCACATTTCATTCTAGAATTCAAAGATTTTTCTTTCAGTTTGCATAATAATATCTTAAGATCATCCCTATCATTGCAAGCAAGAAAGTCTCTAGTTGTCTCCTCATCCATAACATAACCTTCCGGTATCTTAGGCAATTCATATCTAGGAGAACTAGATCTAATAGAGGTTTCAAGATTTTCAGTTTCAAGCTCTTCATCAGTTTCAATAATTTCATCAGTTTCAGCATTCTCAAAAGCTTTAGTTCTAGCAAATTGTTCGTCAAGAAATTCACCTAGTGGCACATTATCATCAAGCATGGTACTAGCATCATCATGAGCATCATTTATAGCAGAAGTAGCATCATCAATAACTTGTGACATATCAGGATTAATAGCATGTGGTGGTGTTGGAAGTCTACTTATAATAGAAAGTGAATCAAGTGTAGAGCTAGATGGCAATTCCTTACCTCCCCTCATCTTGGAGCGAAAAAATCTTAGTCTTAGCATCCTTCAGACTCTTCATAGTGATAATTTGATAATAATCCAAGTGACTCAACAAATATAGCTATGCTCCCCAACAACGGTGCCGGAAAAAGGTCTTGATAACCCACAAGTATAGGGGATTGCAAAAAAAATCGAGGGTAGAGTATTCAACCCAAATTTATTGATTCGGCACAAGGGGAGCCAAAGAATATTTGCAAGTATTAGCAGCTGAGTTGTCAATTCAACCACACCTGGATATCAATCCTCTATAGCAAAGTGATCAGTAGCAAAGTAGTATGATAGATTTGATAGTAGTAGCAATAGCAATAGTAACAGGAACAGTGATAGCAATGGTTTTGTAGCAAGTGTAACAGTAACAATAGCAGGAGGAACTTAGTAGGAACAATATGAGAGAAATTCGTAGGCATTGGATCGGTGAATTCATTGGATGATATTCATCATATAACAGTCATAACCTAGGGCGATAGACACTAGCTCCAGTTCATAAATATAATGTAGGCATGTATTCCATAAATAGTCATACGTGCTTATGGAAAGAACTTGCATGACATCTTTTGTCCTACCCTCCCATGGCAGCAGGGTCTTATTGGAAACTAAGGGTTATTAAGGCCTCCTTTTAATAGAGAACCAGAACAAAGCATTAACACATAGTGAATACATGAACTCCTCAAACTACGGTCATCACCAGGAAATGTCCCGACTTCTGTCACTCCGGGGTTGCCAGATCATAACACGTAGTAGGTGACTATAACTTGCAAGATCGGATCTAGAACATAGATATAACGGTGATAACATAAATGGTTAAGATCTGAAATCATGGCACCCGGGCCCAAAGTGATAAGCATTAAGCATGGCAAAGTCATAGCAACATCAATCTCAGAACATAATGGATACTAGGGATCAAGCCCTAACAAAACTAACTCAATTACATGATGAATCTCATCCAACTCCTCACCGACCAGCGAGCCTATATGAAGGAATTAATCACTCCCGGTGGGGAGCATCATGAATTGGCGATGGAGATGGGTTGGTGATGACGAAGATTGAAGATCCCCCTCTCCGGAGCCCCAAATGGACTCCAGATTTGGCCTCCCGATGAAGAACAAGAGGTGGCGGTGGCTCCGTCTCATGAAACGCAATAATTCTTCCGCCTTGATTTTTTCTCCGAAAATGTGATTTTATAGTATCAGGGTTGAGGCATGCGGGGCCACTAGGTGGGGACAACCCACCTGGGCGCGCCAGGAGTGGGGGAGCGCCTTGGTGGGTTGTGCCCACCCAGGTGCCCCCCTCCGGTGGTTCTTGGCTCCAGTAATTCTCTTTTATTGAGTAGAAATCCTCGCAAAGTTTCGTTCCAATCCGAGAACTTTTATTTCCGTACAAAAACAATACCATGGTAGTTCTGCTGAAAACAACGTTAGTTCGGGTTAGTTTCTTTCAAATCATGCAAATTAGAGTCCAAAATAAGAGGAAAGCATAAGGAAAAGTAGATACGACGGAGACGTATCAAGGCCAATCAGGAGAGAGGTGGGCCTAGTCCCTGGTCGGCATCCGCGGTTACATAAAAATAACACGCTTAACGAGATTGGGTGTTTGATCTGACTTGGTCTTTTGTCCTATACGCACTAACCAACTACGCGAGGACAGTTATGGGCACTCGGCATCGTAGTATCAGCCGAAGCTCTTCAGACGTCATCGACTGAATGGCGCGTGCCAGATTAGACTGGAATGCATGCACTTGTATAAGGGGGCTAGGCCTGCTTCCGGCCACCCACGTAATGTGTAGGAGCGCAACGGGCGAAGGGCCCAAGACTCCTGTGCGCTTAGGATTTAGACTGGCGTGTTGACCTCTCTATTGAGCCTAGGTAGGGCTGCAACGTGTTGATCTTCCGAGGCCAGGCATGACCCACGAAAGTGTGCCCAACTAGAGTAATCGAGTGTGTTGGGCAATGTGGTGCGCCCCTGCAGGGAAGTTGATCTATTCGAATAGCTAGCCGTGTCCATGGTAACAGGATGACTTGGAGTTGTATTCCGACCTCATGACAACTAGAACTAGATACTTAATAAAACACACCCATATAAGTTCCAGAGATAACCTGGTGATCGTTTTCCCACAGGGCGACGAGGGGAGGATCGCCGGGTAGGATTATGCTATCCATTGTTACTTGGTGGACTTACCAGCTACTCTCTTCTATATGCTTCAAGATGGAGGTTACTAGAAGCGTAGTCTTCAATAGGACTAGCTATCCCCCTCTTATTCTGGCATTATGTAGTTTAGTCCACAGATACTACCCATTTCATTGATACCGATGCATATGTAGTCTAGATCCCTGCTTGCGAGTACTTTGGATGAGTACTCACAGTTTCTTTGCTCCCTCCTTTTCCCCTTTTACATTCTTTTCGGATGTCGCAACTAGATGCTGGAGCCCAGGAGCCAGACGCCACCTACGACGACTCCTACTATACCGAGGATGCCTACTACTATGTGCAGGCCGCCGACGACCAGGAGTAGTTAGGAGGATCCCAGGCAGGAGGCATGCGCCTCTTCGATCTGTATCCCTGTTTGTGCTAGCCATCTTATGGCACCTTGTTTAACTTTATGTCCGTACTCAGATATTGTGGCTTCCACTGACTCGTTTATGATCGAGCTTTTGTATTCGAGCCCTCGAGGCCCCTAGCTTGTAATATAAAGCTTGTATTATTTTATTTGTGTCTAGAGTTGTGTTGTGATATCTTCCCATGAGTCCTTGATCTTGATCGTACACAGTTGTGTGTATGATTAGTGTATGATTGAAAGGTAGTGTGTCACACAACATGTGCCTCCACCTCAGCTTCCGGCCCCGTCCCCTTGCAAGACAGGGACCACTCCTCTCTGCAGAACCGCGAGATAGGCGCGCCAAACGGCAGAGGTCGCATGGCTGAAGACAATGTTGCCTTGGCGGGGCCCCATCGGGCCCCAACGCCTGCATGACGGGAGGGGCGAACTCACATCTTAGTAGCCTCGTCGGCGACCACGGCCTGAACCATCTATACGCTGGCCACTGTGCTCCTAGCGGCGCACGAACTCTATCGGTATCCATCATCGGAGGCCAAGCACGGCCCCTAGATTGCGTGAATTACGCACCTGCTCAACATTGCTAGGAATGCACGGGCGCGTTCACATACACCATTAGACTAGTCATAGTGGGAGTAACATAGGTAGTAACATGCATGCCACATAAGCAAAATAGATGATGTGGCAAGCAATTAAAGAGGAGAGATACAAATAGAGTAACATAATATGTTACCATCACATAGCGCTTCCCAATAAAATATCACTCTACAAGGTAATGAGGGTGTATATGTTACTACCTCCGTCTATGTTACTACAACTATGACACTACCCACTATGAAGGTGGTAACATAGACTAGTAACATATGCATGTTAGTAGTCTAAGTTACTCCCCACTATGACTAGCCTTACGGCCGAATCTTGAGCGTTTGCCACGTCAGGCCCTTTAGTGCCACAAGGAGGAAGCGCTCTACTCTGTAGCCTCCTCCCCCAACTAGGGCGGCAATCGTCGCCCGGGGGCTTGCCACCCGAAAGAGGACGTCTGCATCGCCATAAAGCATCGGCGTGAGCGGCGGGACCCCTTCGCCCGGGAAGTCATGTAGGCGGGACGCACAGCCTGAGACACTCCCGACGTCGGAGTCACATCCTTCTCCGCAGGATGCCAGGCATCGACGCTTGAGCTATGTGAGGTGGTCTGGCCCCCGCGTTTCAAGACAGAGTTGCCGCCACGATAAGACGGTACAACCAAACCTATCAAGTTTCTGCCGCTCTATATTGCCGGGATTCAGGCCGCCCACGGCCGATTCAACGCCATTGTGAATTGGTTCCGATGGCCCTCAAGGACTCGGCACACTCATGGCTCATGAACCCCCCACCAAAATCCATTGCATCGTGGGACGAGCTGTGCGAATAGTTCGTTGCCAACTTCAGGGGGACCTTTGATCAACCATGCACGATCACTGACTTGAACGCCATCTAGCAAAAGGACATCTTGCGTTTCAGCCAAGTTCGCAACAAGATTCCCGGCATTAACGATGCCGAGGTCGTCATCGCCTTCTGCAACGGAGTCAAGGATCTCAAGATGCACAAGAAGATGGAGGTTCATGATGTGCGCATGGTCGTGCAGCCTTTTGAATTGGCTGACAAATGTGCCCGGGTACCCGAGGCCCGAGACCGCCCTCCTCGAGCGAGTGATCATGAGGCTGGACCCTCTCACGAAAAAAAGATCTAGAAGCACAAGTTGTTGGTGGTTAAAAGGCATAACCCGAGTGGAAGCAGCAAAAGAGGAAAGAAGAGATGACACCTGACGACCTGGGCGGCAAGCCATACTGCGTCCTACACAAGTCGCTCACCCACACCACAAAAAATTGTCGCGAGATCAATAAGCTAGGGGAATACCGCCAGAAGCAGTGGCACGAAAATATACGCAGCGTAGACAAGCGAGAAGGCGGCAGAGGAGGCGGATGTGCCGACAATCACGGAGGTAGGCGCGACCATGGATGCTTTCACTCTGGGCCATGGCTATTTAAACACCTCTCATCTACATCTTCCTGTCACATCCATCTGCACCCCCTTCTTCTTCCCCGAAAGCCAAAGCAAAAGCCAGATCCCTCCCTCCCAAGAGAAGATACAGTACAACGCCCTGATCTACCGTCTGCCACGCACCGTGCCAGAGATGCGCTACCCTGTCGGGGTGATGGTGGGGTACACCCTATGTGTGTGGGCCATCTCACGCTGGAGGATCCCGACGGTGTTGGCAAACTTCTTCGTGGCTGCCGGCTACTGCCACCTTCCACACGGATCTTCGATCATGTTTCGCATGGACGAGGTTCGGGACAATGAAGGCCTTGTGATTGGCCTCACTACGCGCTTCACCAACCGATTCGACGGCTATTACCTCCTCGACAAGGTGTTCGGATGTGGATGTGAGTTCATCGCGTTCACCACCCACATCTTCACGAACTTTGACCACATCTTCCCACCGAGAACGGCATGCACACTCTTCCGTACATTACCGGTGACGAGGAGTGAACATGGTGGCGGAGGCAAGAGATGTTAGGTGTTTCCCAATGTAGGCCTAAGCTATTTGTAAGGGCGTTACTATAAGTCCCTCTTTTTTCTTTTTCTTTTTTGCAAGGGTGCTACTATAAGCCCTAGTATTAATATCTGTATATGTAATGTGTGTCTTCCCTATATATATGAGAATATATCAATGAATGTTCTGTTCGGCAATTTTCTTAATATTAATAGATATATCTATGTAATGTGTGTGTTCTATTGCACAAAGGTTGAACCGGCCAGCCTAAAGGAGAGCACAAATATCAAGCAGGGTGTCGTCCATATTTGAGCATAAGCTTTTCTATAAGATCTTTGGCCTGCATGAGCATCACTAGTCGGTCATTAGGTTCGGTCATTGCTAGGAGTATGTATCTCGTTGGTTTTTGACATGTGGGCATGTTAGTCGTGTACAAAGCAAATGGCTAAGCTATCTCGCTCGAGCGTCTCCATTTTTGTCTTGAATAAAAGGGGTGACCGATTTGTTTTGGTCAAACCAAATAAATTCAAATTCCACACCAAAATACGAGCTCAGTCCATTTGAAACAATATATAATTTTTAGAATATTTGGTGTTCATCTGAACCATAAAAATTAATAGTTGCAACAAATATTGGAAAACAAAAAAGAGAGAAAGGAAAAGAACAATGTACACACCTGGCAGCCCTGTAGATGGCCAAATTTGAACTTGTGCCAAATCATTCACTATTTCTAGAGATTTACATAAAGTAATTCAAATTAAAACTGCAAGTGTGCTGTATTTTATTACCATATTTGTTCCACTCGCTTCACACAAAAAACCCTCCTTTTTGTAGTTGAGAAATGATTTTTTGTTGTAACAAAAATTGGGGAACTACCTCTTTTGGAAGCTATCTTTTCAGTGTTAGTTTTTAGGCACAATTCTTTGAAAATGGTTACGCAAACGAATGAGCTCAAATAAAGATTTATAAAAAATCATACTGGAGTTGGGCCAATAGAGAATTGATTAGAATTTTTTTAATGAAGTCCTATATATATTAAATAAAAAATACATAGAAAAGCTTCGTGTATAATTACGAAAATTAGCTATTATATAGGCCTGCAGATATGATGAATTTAGGAACATGAATCAACTCAACTAGATTTCAAATGAATGTTCTATGAATTTGTAAGTTTGATTAGAAATGAAAAATGGTATTTGACAATGTTCATGCATGTTGAACAGGCCGACCCAGGACCATAAGTACATAAGCACACGTGCCGCACTGGCTCAGCTCATGGGCTAGGGTGCGACATCGTTGGCGCACTCTTTAGGTCCCACTTGTGAGGACGTCATCCCAGTAACGGTCAATGATGGGCTTTGACCCGACGGAATGTTTCATCTAGGAAATTGAGAGGTCGTGGACAAGGGACGAGGGGAAAAGTGAGGATTGTTAAAGTGGTGGGGCAAAACTGAGCACAACTAAGGAACGAGGGGCACAGAAATAGAAATCCCTTAAAAATAAAGGCACGGAGAGGCAGTGTATGTCGCTTCGCCCACAAAGGTGCATGTTCCCTATCAAAACCATGCATGAGGCTTCTTGAGAAAAGCTCTGGTTTGCAAGGAGCTTATACCAAAACTTGTCCCAAAATCGGACAATTTTTTTTACCACAACATGCTTGTGATATGTCAAGCCACCATGTCAAGTTTAATGATTTTCAGGCGAGTTTTGGATTTACATGAATTTAAAAACCAAGTTTCTCAATGTTTTCGGCCACGCCACGACACCCAGATGTTTGAATTCATTCACATTTCTTGCATGGGACCTAAACATTCACCCAATGACACATTTATGATTCTAGGCATTTAATTAAAGAAAAGGCCGAGTTGAAAATGGCAACGACACCTAACTAAAGCTTACAAATAGGACAAAAGCATGATGATTAATTATTCATCATGTTTAGACAAAATCGAGATTGAACAAGGAAATAACATCTAACTCAACCAAAGTTTTCGGCAGTCACAATAAAATGGATCGGTCTGATCCATAAAATCAAGATCCTGGGCCAGAAAATATACTGGTACATGAAGACAAGTTGTTGTAAATAGAAGTCGAGCATGTTCAGAAGCCCTTTTGTCCACCTGAAACTTATTTTTATGTTGTTCAATGTGTCCATATGTGAGATTTTTTTTGTTAAAAACTTAACTATCACGGACAATAGTACCCTCACATTCAACAGAAAGAATGTGACAAAGCTAGTGTTTACATGGTTGGATGCTTATCCTTCCAGCGTTATTGTCCCCAAATGAATGTCATGAGAACTGAAAAAATCCCGGTGCTTCTTATGCCGCCGATTGGTTATACCTTTTTGTCCATGTGATAGTGCCTTAATAGACATGAAGATTGAAAATAATTACTGTCTAAAAAAGAATATGTCGAAAGAGCGACAACTGAACGGTTAATTCTAATACATTATATACGGGCTTTCAATGTGTGTGAAATCATCACCTCTATCTGCAAATTCTCCAGACATAGAAAGCATCACAGCAAGCCAATAATTGTGTTCAGACCAAAACACCACAAACTGATATGTAAGGTCTTGATAGAATCCAACACCATTGATAGGATATCCATGGACAAACTCTTCACTGAGCATATAACATAATATTAGTACCAAAAGTGTACTTCAAGATGATATGAAACTTATGCGCACAAATGAAAAATGCAGCTTATGATTACAAAAGTGTTGATGATAATATACAATACCTGAATAAGTGTGGGGCCAACCACCATTTGTAACCTTTAAACGGATCACGAATTACACCCAAGGTCTCTAGTTCAGGCCCAGAGACCACAATTATTTGCGAAGGTGCATAATAGTAATCAAGGAGCAACCTTTGAAGTAAAGGGGCATCTTCGATGATGTGCTCTTGTCCTTTAAAATAAATTCCAATGCTTACAAGGTGAGGCACCTTTATTTGGAGATAATGGATTTAGATTTCTTTTCCACAAAAAGCAGCAAGCGCTCTAGGGCAGGGCAACTGGAGTGGATGATGTTGTGCAGTGAGGCCTCCGACAGATTAACCACAACAAGTGCAAGTTTTTTTAGTAGTGGGAGTCGAAGCATTTGTACTAGATTGTCTGCTAGATGGCACCGGGCCAAGGTGGTAGTGTGGAGAGAGGAGGAAAACCATGATATGGACATCGGTGGTGAGGGCACAGATACAATGGTTGGTGGTAAGCTATTTTTGTAGTAAGGGTAGAACTCAAGCTGCTGGAGTTTTTCGAAGTGACGGGATGCATTACTAGGGAAATGCTTATAAACAGGATCTCACCAGTAGAGCTTTTAAAAAGGAAGCGTTGCTGCTAAATAGCAGTAGTGCTTGGGCAGAACGAGCGCTGTTACTATGCGCATAGCCACTAGTAGAAAAAGGGCCTTTAGTCCCGGTTCTGGAACCAGGACTAAAGGGTCGGTACTAAAGCCTCCCCTTTAGTCTCGGTTCTTACTGGAACCGGGACTAAAGGCCCTCCCCGTGGCCGCTGCCTGGAGGTCCACCTTTAGTCCCGGTTGGTAACACCAACCGGTACTAAAGGAAATTTTATGAATTTTTTTGAATTTTTTTAGAATTTCAAATTTCTGAATTTTTTTAACCTCTAATCTCTAATCACCCCTCATCACTGCTCAATTTAACCTTTAATCTCTAATCACCCCTCATCATGCCAAATCATCTAACTTCCCGAACGGTCACCCATCCTCTCACTACTCCAGCCTAAGCACGCTTAACTTCCGAGTTCTATTCTCCCTCGTTTCCAAGTCTGCACTTGTTGTTTTCCTGACAATAGTAAGATGTCAATCCTATTAACCCTCAGGAATTTAGCTTGAGCATGAAGTCACACATTTCACTGTTTGAGTTTGAAACTATTGTTCTAAAAATCAATAATTATTTAGTATCACAAATATTTCTTGAATAAGTAGTTTGACCATAGTTTGACCCTAGTTTGACCACAGTTTGACCACAGTTTGACCATAGTTTGACCAGATTTGACCAAAATTCGAAAAACTGAAATAATTATTTAGTAACACTAATATTTCTTGAATAAGTATTTTAACCATTGTTTGACCACAGTTTGACCATAGTTTGACCATAGTTGACCAAAATTCAAAAAAACTGAAATAATTATTTAGTAACACTAATATTCTTGAATAATTATTTAGTAACACTAATAATTCTTGAATAAGTAGTTTGACCATAGTTTGACCAGATTTAACAAAAATTCAAAAAAACTGAAATTTGAGCATAACTTTTTTTCCTTTTAGAACTTGAGGATTCTAAAAATTTGCAAACACGCCGTAGGCGCTCAAAATCGGAAGCGGATTTTCGTTCTGAACATTTTGATATATTATATGTTTTTCCGACATCGTATGCAAAAGTTATAGCCGTTTTACATTTTCCCTACATTTTTGGCAAAACATGTCCAAATTTAAGTTTTTAAATTTTCCTAACTAGTAGATGTAGTAATATAACTACCTCTCGAAGGATTTTATTTTTTGAAGTTTTTATCATTTTCTTTTGATTTTTTCAAAACAAAAAAGGCGATCCACAAGGGGGGTAGAGTTTGAAAATGGAACCTTTAGTCCCGGTTTGAGACACAAACCGGGACCAAAGGGCATTCCACCCTTTAGTCCGGTTTGTGTCTCAAACTGGGACTAAAGATCTAATCTTTAGTCCTGGTTTGAGACACAAACCGGGACTAAAGGGCATCAGACCCTTTAGTCCCAGTTCGTGCCACAAACCGGGACTAAAGGGCTCAGGTGAACCGGGACTAATGCCTTAGCAGCACGAACCGGGACTAATGCCCACATTAGTCCCGGTTCGTGACTGAACCGGGACTAATGGGCTGACCCGGCCTGGACCTTTGCCCCCTTTTCTACTAGTGAGCAGTAGCGCTGTAGCTGGAAAACACACTACTACTGCAATTGTCAGACCGTTGCAGGTAGGCTAGGGATACTAGTAGCGCCCATACGTTAAAAGCACTACTGCTATTGAACTTGGCAATAGCGCTTTCCTCTAACCAGCGCTACTGCTAAATTCAGTCCTCTCATAATAAGACCAAAGTTTAGTCCCACCTTGCTCCGCGAACAGAGTGTTTACCACCTTAAATATGGTGCTTCTATTGGGGAACGTAGTAATTCAAAAATTTGCCTACAATCACGCAAGATCTATCTAGGAGAAGCATAGCAACGAGCGGGAAGAGTGAGTCCACGTACCCTCATAGACCGAAAGCGGAAGTGTTAAGTAACGCAGTTGATGTAGTCGAACGTCTTCGCGATTCAACTGATCAAGTACCGAACGCATGGCACCTCCACGATATGCACATGTTCACCTCGGTGACGTCCCTCGAACTCTAGATCCAGCTGAGGCCGAGGGAGAGTTTCGTCAGCACGACGGCGTGGTGACGGTGATGATGAAGTTACTGACACAGGGCTTCGCCTAAGCACTACGACAATATGAACGAGGTGGAAAACTGTGGAGGGGGGCACTGCACACGGCTAAGAGATCAACTTGTGTGCCTATGGGGTGCCCCCTCCCCTGTATATAAAGGAGTGGAGGAGGGGGCCGGCCGGCCTCATGGGGTGCGCCCCAAGGGGGGAATCCTACTCCTACTAGGAGTAGGTTCCCCCCTAGGGGGGACCCTCCTCTTGGCTGCCTCCGCCTCTCTTCCACTAAAGCCCATGAAGGCCCATTAACCCCCCAGGGGTTCCGGTAACCCCCCGATACTCCGGAAAATGCCCGAACCTATCCGAAACCTTTCCGGTGTCCGAACATAACCTTCCAATATATCAATCTTTATGTCTCGACCATTTCGAGACTCCTCGTCATGTCCGTGATCACATCCGATACTTCGAACAACCTTCGGTACATCAAATCACATAACCTACGGGTTCGAGAATTATGTAGACATGACCAAGACTCATCTCCGGTCAATAACCAATAGCAGAACCTGGATGCTCATATTGGTTCCTACATATTCTATGAAGATCTTTATCGGTCAAACCGCATAACAACATACATTGTTCCCTTTGTCTTCGGTATGTTACTTGCCCGAGATTCGATCGTTCGTATCATCATACCTAGTTCAATCTCGTTACCGGCAAGTCTATTTACTCATTTTATAATGCAACGTCCCGCATCTAACTCATTAGTCACATTGCTTGCAAGGCTTATAGTGATGTGCATTACCGAGAGGGCCTAGAGATACCTCTCCGACAATCGGAGTGACAAATCCTAATCTCTATCTATGCCAACTAAACAAACACCATCAGAGACACCTATAGAGCATCTTTATAATCACCCAGTTACGTTGTGGCGTTTGATAGCACACAAAGTGTTCCTCCGGTATTTGGGAGTTACATAATCTCCTAGTAATAGGAACCTGTATAAGTTATGAAGAAAGCAATAGCAATAAACTAAACGATCATAGTTCTAAGCTAATGGATGGGTCATGTCAATCACATCATTCTCTAATGATGTGATCTCGTTTATCAAATGACAACTCATGTCTATGGTTAGGAAACTTAACCATCTTTGATTAATGAGCTAGTCAAGTAGAGGCATACTAGTGACACTCTGTTTGTCTATGTATTCACACATGTACTAAGTTTCCGGTTAATACAATTCTAGCATGAATAATAAACATTTATTATGATATAAGGAAATATAAATAACAACTTTATTATTGCCTCTAGGGCATATTTCCTTCAGTCTCCCACTTGCACTAGAGTTAATAATCTAGATTACATTGTAATGATTCTAACACCCATGGAGTCTTGGTGCTGATCATGTTTTGCTCGTGAGAGAGGCTTGGTCAATGAGTCTGCAACATTCAGATCCGTATGTATCTTGCAAATCTCTATGTTTCCCTCCTTGACTTGAGCGTGGATGGAATTGAAGCGTCTCTTGATGTTCTTGGTTCTCTTGTGAAATCTGGATTCCTTTGCCAAGGCAATTGCACCAGTATTGTCACAAAAGATTTTCATTGGACCCGATGCACTAGGTATGACACCTAGATCGGATATGAACTCTTTCATCCGGACTCCTTCATTTGTTGCTTCCGAAGCAGCTATGTACTCCGCTTCGCACGTAGATCTCGCCACGACTCTCTGCTTGGAACTACACCAACTTACAGCTCCTCCATTTAATAAAAATACGTATTCGGTCTGTGACTTAGAGTCATTCGGATCAGTGTCAAAACTTGCATCGACGTAAGCATTTATGACGAGCTCTTTGTCACCTCCATAAACGAGAAACATATCCTTAGTCCTTTTCAGGTACTTCAGGATGTTCTTGACCGCTGTCTAGTGATCCACTCCTGGATTACTTTGGTACCTCCCTGCTAAACTAATAGCAAGGCACACATCAGGTCTGGTACACAGCATTGCATACATGATAGAACCTATGGCCGAAGCATATGGAATGACTTTCATTTTCTCTCTATCTTCTGCAGTGGTCGAGCATTGAGTCCGACTCAACTTCACACCTTGTAACACAGGCAAGAACCCTTTCTTTGCTTGATCCATTTTGAACTTCTTCAAAACTTTATCAAGGTATGTGCTTTGTGAAAGTCCAATTAAGCGTCTTGATCTACCTCTACTTATCTTGATGCCCAATATATAAGCAGCTTCACTGATGTCTTTCATTGAAAAATTCTTATTAAAGTATCCTTTTATGCTACTCAAAAATTCAGTATCATTTCCAATCAATAATATGTCATCTACATATAATATCAGAAATGCTACAGAGCTCTCACTCACTTTCTTGTAAATGCAGGCTTCTCCAAAAGTCTGTATAAAACCATATGCTTTGATCACACTATCAAAGCGTATATTCCAACTCCGGGATGCTTGCACCTGTCCATAAATTGATCGCTGGAGCTTGCACACTTTGTTAGGACCTTTTGGATCGACAAATGCTTCTGGTTGCATCATATACAACTCTTCTTAAGATATCCATTAAAGAATGCAGTTTTGACATCCATTTTCCAAATTTCATAATCATAAAATGCGAAAATTGCTAACATGATTCGGACAGACTTAAGCATCGCTAAGGGTGAGAAGGTCTCATCGTAGTCAACTCCTTGAACCTGTCGAAAACCTTTCGCAACAAGTCAAGCTTTGTAGATAGTAACATTACCGTCAGTGTCAGTCTTCTTCTTGAAGATCCATTTATCCTCTATGGCTTGCCGATCATCGGGCAAGTCAACCAAAGTCGACACTTTGTTCTGATACATGGATCCCATCTCATATTTCATGACCTCAAGCCATTTTGTGGAATCTAGGCTCATCATCGCTTCCTCATAGTTCGTAGGTTTGTCATGGTCAAATAACATGACCTCCAGAACAGGATTACTGTACCACTCTGGTGCGGATCTTACTCTGGTTGACCTACGAGGTTCGGTAGTAACTTGATCAGAAGTTTCATGATCATCATCGTTAGCTTCCTCACTAATTGGTGTAGGAATCACTGGAACTGATTTCTGTGATGAACTACTTTCCAATAAGGGAGAAGGTACATTTACCTCATCAAATTCTACTTTCCTCCCACTCACTTCTTTCGAGAAAAACTCCTTCTCTAGAAAGGATCCATTCTTAGCAACAAATATCTTGCCTTCGGATCTGTGATAGAAGGTGTACCCAACAGTCTCCTTTGGGTATCCTATGAAGATACATTTCTCCGATTTGGGTTTGAGCTTATCAGGTTGAACCTTTTTCACATAAGCATCGCAGCCCCAAACTTTAAGAAATGACAACTTGGGTTTCTTGCCAAACCACAGTTCATATGGTGTCATCTCAACGGATTTAGATGGTGCCCTATTTATCGTGAATGCAGCCGTCTCTAAAGCATAACCCCAAGACGATAGCGATAAATCAGTAAGAGACATCATAGATCGTACCATATATAATAAAGTACGATTATGACGTTCGGACACACCATTACGCTATGGTGTTCCGGGTGGCATGAGTTGCAAAACTATTCCACATTTTTTTCAAATGAAGACCAAACTCGTAACTCAAATATTCTCCTCCATGATCACATCATAGAAACTTTATTTTCTTGGTACGATGATTTTCCACTTCACTCTGAAATTCTTTGAACTTTTCAAATGTTTCAGACTTATGTTTCATCAAGTAGATATACCCATATCTGCTCAAATCATCTGTGAAGGTCAGAAAATAATGATACCCGCCGCGAGCATCAACACTCATCGGACCGCATACATCAGTATGTATTATTTCCAACAAGTCTGTTGCTCGCTCCATTGTTCCGGAGAACGGAGTCTTACTCATCTTGCCCATGAGGAATGGTTCGCAAGCATCAAGTGATTCATAATCAAGTGATTCCAAAAGTCCATCAACATGGAGTTTCTTCATGCTCTTTACACCAAAATGACCTAGGCAGTGCCACAAATAATTTGCACTATCATTATTAAACTTATATCTTTTGGCTTTAATACTATGAATATGTGTATTACTGCTATCAAGATTTAGTAAAAATAGACCACTCATCAAGGGTGCATGACCATAAAAGATATTACTCATATAAATAGAACAACCATTATTCTCTGATTTAAATGAATAACCGTCTCGCATCAAACAAGATCCAGATATAATGTTCATGCTTAACGCTGGCACCAAATAACAATTATTCAGGTCTAAAACTAACCCCAAAGGTAGATGTAGAGGTAGCGTGCCGACGGCGATCACATCGACTTTGGAACCATTTCCCACGTGCATCGTCACCTCGTCCTTAGCCAATCTTCGCTTAATCCAAAGCCCCTGTTTCGAGTTGCAAATATTAGCAACAGAACCAGTATCAAATACCTAGGCGCTACTGCGAGCATTAGTAAGGTACACATCAATAACATCTATATCAAATATACCTTTCACTTTGCCATCCTTCTTTTCCGCCAAATACTTGGGGCAGTTCCGCTTCCAATGACCAGTCCCTTGGCAGTAGAAGCACTCAGTCTCAGGCTTAAGTCCAGACTTGGGCTTCTTCACTTGAGCAGCAACTTGCTTTCCATTCTTCTTGAAGTTCCCCTTTCTTCCCTTTGCCCTTCTTCTTGAAACTAGTGTTCTTGCTGACCATCAACACTTGATGCTCCTTCTTGATTTCTACCTCCGCAGCTTTTAGCGTTGCGAAGAGCTCGGGAATAGTCTTATCCATTCCTTGCATATTATAGTTCACCGCGAAGCTTTTGTAGCTTGGTGGTAGTGATTGAAGAACTTTGTCAATGACACTATCAATCGGAAGATTAACTCCCAGCCGAGTCAAGTGATTGTGGTACCCAGACATTCTGAGTATGTGCTCACTGACAGAACTATTCTCCTCTATTTTGCAGATGTAGAACATATTGTAGACTTCATATCTCTCAATCTGGGCATTTGCTTGAAATATTAACTTTAACTCCTGGAACATCTCATATGCTCCATGACGTTCAAAACGTCGTTGAAGTCCCGGTTCTAAGCCGTAAAACATGGCACACTAAACTATCGAGTAGTCATCAGCTTTGCTCTGCCAGGTGTTCATAACATCTGGAGTTGCTCCTGCAGCGGGTTTGGCACCTAGCGGTGCTTCCAGGACGTAATTCTTCTGTGCAGCAATGAGGATAATCCTCAAGTTACGGACCCAGTCCGTGTAGTTGCTACCATCATCTTTCAACTTAGCTTTCTCTAGGAACGTATTAAAATTCAATAGAACAGTAGCACGGGCCATTTATCTACAATAACATAGACATGCAAAATACTATCAGGTACTAAGTTCATGATAAATTAAAGTTCAATTAATCATATTACTTAAGAACTCCCACTTAGACAGACATCCCTCTAATCATCTAAGTGATCACATGATCCATATCAACTAAACCATGTCCGATCATCACGTGAGCTAGAGTAGTTTTCAATGGTGAACATCACTATGTTGATCATATCTACTATATGATTCATGCTCGACCTTTCGGTCTCAGTGTTCCGAGGCCATATCTGCATATGCTAGGCTCGTCAAGTTTAACTCGAGTATTCTGCATGTGCAAAACTGGCTTGCACCTGTTGTATGTGAACGTAGAGCTTATCACACCTGATCATCACGTGGTGTCTCGGCACGACGAACTATAGCAACGGTGCATACTCAGGGAGAACACTTGTACCTTGAAATTTAGAAAGAGATCATCTTATAATGCTACTTCCAATCTAAGCAAAATAAGATGCATAAAGGAAAAACATCACATGCAATCAAATAAGTGATATGATATGGCCATCATCATCTTATGCCTTTGATCTCCATCTTCAAAGCACCGTCATGATCACCATCATCACCAGCTTGACACCTTGATCTCCATCGAACCATCATTGTCGTCTCACCAACTATTGCTTCTACGAATATCGCTACCGCTTAGTGATAAAGTAAGGTAATTACATGGTGATTGCATTTCATACAATAAAGCGACAACCATATGGCTCCTGCCAGTTGCCGATAACTGTTACAAAACATGATCATCTCATACAACAAATTATATATCATCATGTCTTGACCATATCACATCACAACATGCCCTGCAAAAACAAGTTAGACGTCCTCTACTTTGTTGTTGCAAGTTTTACGTGGCTGCTACGGGCTTCTAGCAAGAACCGTTCTTACCTACGGCATAAAAACCACAACTAAAGTTCAGAAAGAACCATGTTCATTAAATCCGATTCAACTAAAGTTGGAGAAACTGACACCCACCAACCACCTATGTGCAAAGCACGTTGGTAGAACTAGTCTCATGAACGCGGTCATGTAATGTCGGTCCGGGCCGCTTCATCCAACAATACCGCCGAATCAAGAAACAACTAGTGACGACAAGCAATATGTATATACCCATGCCCACAACTCCATTGTTTTCTACTCGTGCATATAACATCTACGCGTAGACCTGGCTCGGATGCCATTGTTGGGGAACATAGTAATTCAAAAATTTGCCTACGATCACGCAAGATCTATCTAGGAGAAGCATAGCAACGAGCGGGAAGAGTGAGTCCACGTACCCTCGTGGACAGAAAGAGGAAGCGTTAAGTAATGCGGTTGATGTAGTCGAACGTCTTCGTGATCCAACCGATCAAGTACCGAATGCACGGCACCTCCATGATCTGCACACGTTCAGCTCGATGACGTCCCTCGAACTCTAGATCCAGCTGAGGCCAAGGGAGAGTTTTGTCAGCACGATGGCGTGGTCACGGTGATGATGAAGTTACCGACTCAGGGCTTTGCCTAAGCACTACGACAATATGACCGAGGTGGAAATCTGTGGAGGGGGCACCACACACGGCTAAGAGATCAACTTGTGTGTCTATGGGGTTTCCCCTCCCCCGTATATAAAGGAGTGGAGGAGGGGGCGGGCCGGCCTCATGGGGTGCGCCCCAAGGTGGGGAATCCTACTCCTACTAGGAGTAGGTTCCCCCCTTTCCTAGTCCAACTATGAGGGAAAGGAAAGGGAAGAGGGAGAGAAGGAAGGGAGGCCGGCCCCCCTCCCAATTCAGATTGGGCTTGGGGGGCACGCCCCTCCTCTTGGCCGCCTCCTCCTCTCTTCCACTAAAGCCCATGAAGGCCCATTAACCCCCCGGGGGGTTCCGGTAACCCCTCGGTACTCCGGAAAATGCCCGAACCTATCCGAAACCTTTCGAGTGTCCAAACATAACCTTCCAATATATCAATCTTTATGTCTCGACCATTTTGAGACTCCTCGTCATGTCCGTGATAACATACGGGACTCTGAACAACCTTCGGTACATCAAATCACATAACTCACAATACATATCGTCATCGAACGTTAAGCGAGCGGACCCTACGGGTTCGAGAACTATGTAGAGATGACCGAGACTCATCTCCGGTCAATAACCAATAGCAGAACCTGGATGCTCATATTGGTCCCTACATATTCTACAAAGATCTTTATCGGTTAAATCGCATAACAACATATGTTGTTCCCTTTGTCATCGGTATGTTACTTTCCCGAGATTTGATCGTCGGTATCATCATACCTGGTTCAATCTCATTGCTGGCAAGTCTCTTTACTCGTTCCATAATGCAACATCCCGCAATTAACTCATTAGTCACATTGCTTGCAAGGCTTATAGTGATGTGCATTACCGAGAGGGCCTAGAGATACCTCTCCGACAATCGGAGTGGCAAATCCTAATCTCGATCTATGCCAACTCAACAAACACCATCGGAGACACCTGTAGAGCATCTTTATAATCACCTAGTTATGTTGTGACGTTTGATAGCTGATGACCCACAAGTGTAGGGGGTCTATCGTAGCCTTTTCGATAAGTAAGAGTGTCGAACCCAACGAGGAGCAGAAGGAAATGATAAGTGGTTTTCAGCAAGGTATTTTCTGCAAGCACTGAAATTATCGGTAACAGATAGTTTTGTGATAAGATATATTGTAACGAGCAATAATTAATGAAAGTAAATAAGGTGCAGCAAGATGGCCCAATCCTTTTTGTAGCAAAGGACAAGCCTGGACAAACTCTTATATGAAGGAAAGCTCTCCCGAGGACACATGGGAATTATCGTCAAGCGAGTTTTCATCACGCTCATATGATTCACGTTCGGTACTTTGATAATTTGATATGTGTGTGGACCGGTGCTTGGGTACTGCCCTTACTTGGACAAGTATCCCCTTATGATTAACCCCTATTGCAAGCATCCGCAACTACAAGAGAAGTATTAAGGTAAACCTAACCATAGCATGAAACATATGGATCCAAATCAGCCCCTTACGAAGCAACGCATAAACTAGGGTTTAAGCTTTTGTCACTCTAGCAACCCATCATCTACTTATTACTTCCCAATGCCTTCCTCTAGGCCCAAACAATGGTGAAGTGTCATGTAGTCGATGTTCACATGACACCACTAGAGGAGAGACAACATACATCTCATCAAAATATCAAGCGAATACCAAATTCACATGACTACTTATAGCAAGACTTATCCCATGTCCTCAGGAACAAACGTAACTACTCACAGAGCATATTCATGTTCATAATCAGAGGGGTATTAATATGCATAATGGATCTGAACATATGATCTTCCACCAAATAAACCAACTAGAATCAACTACAATGAGTAATCAACACTACTAGCAACCCACGTGTACCAATCTGAGGTTCGGATACAAAGATTGGATACAAGAGATGAACTAGGGTTTGGGATGAGATGGTGCTGGTGAAGATGTTGATGGAGATTGACCCCCTCCCGATGAGAGGATCGTTGGTGATGACGATGGTGATGATTTCCCCCTCTCGGAGGGAAGTTTCCCCGGTAGAAAAACTCCATCGGAGCCCTAGATTGGTTCCGCCAAGGTTCCGCCTCATGGTGGCGGAGTTTTGTCCCGTGAGCTAGCTTCTGATTTTTTTTTCTCGACGAAAGACTCCATATAGCCAAAGATGGGCATCAGAGGGCCACCAGGGGGCCCACGAGGCAGGGGGCGCGCCCCCACCCTTGTGGACGGTGGGTTGCCCCCCTCTGGTACTTTCTTCACGCAGTATTTTTTATATATTCTGAAAATAATTCCCATGGAGTTTCAGGACTTTTGGAGATGTGCAGAATAGGTCTCTAATATTTTCTTCTTTTCCAGCCCAGAATTCCAGCTGCCAGCATTCCCTGTCTTCATGTAAACCTTGTAAAATAAGAGAGAATAGGCATAAGTATTGTGACATAATGTGTAGCAACAGCCCATAATGCAATAGATATCGATATAAAAGCATGATGCAAAATGGACGTATCAACTCCCCCAAGCTTACACCTCGCTTGTCCTCAAGCAAAAGCCGAAATCGAAAAATATGTCCACATGTTTAGAGATAGAGGTGTCGATAAAATAAAATATGGACATGAGGGCATCATGATCATTCTTAGAACAGCAACATATATATATATATATATATATATATATATATATATATATATTGTCATATGATCTCTTATGCTAAAGTAACAATTCATTCACAGTTTCAAGTATGAACCATAAACTTCATTAAAAACTAACAAACTATAATCTAGGTCATTGAAGCAATTGAAATTTATCATAACATCGGAAAGAGTCAATATAAGAGCCTTTTAGCAAGTCCACATACTCAACTATCATTTAGTCTTCCACAATTGATAGCACTCACGCGATATTTATGGTTATGAAGTTTTAGCAGGACACAGAGAAAGATAGGGGCTTATAGTTTTGCCTCCCAACCTTTTACCTCAGGGGTAATGTCAACAATAATAGTTCATGAAAACTCACATCTAATTAGCTATATATATCAGGATCTTTCCAACACATTGTGCTTACCAAAGGATAAAATGTAAAAAGGAAAGGTGAAGATCACCATGACTCTTATAAGAAGTATAAGACAAGAATAAAAGATAGGTCCTTCACAGAGGGAAGCAGAGGATGTCATGTGCTTTATGGTTGGATGCACAAAATCTTAACACAAAAGAATGTCACTTTATATTGCCACTTGTGATATGGACCTTTATTATGCAGTCCGTCGCTTTTATTTCTTCCACATCACAAGATCGTATAAAGCTTATTTTCTCCGTGCTAATAAATCATACATATTTAGAGAGCAATTTTTATTGCTTGTAACGATGACAACTTACTTGAAGGATCTTACTCAATCCATAGGTAGATATGGTGGACTCTCATGGCAAAATTGGGTTTAAGGATATTTGGAAGCACAAGTAGTATTTCTACTTAGTGCAAAGAACTTGGCTAGCATGAGAGGGAAAGGCAAGCTCAACATGTTGGATGATCCATGACAATATAATTTATCTCAGATGTAGGAAAACATAACCCATTACGTTGTCTTCCTTGTCTAACATCAACTCTTTAGCATGTCATATTTTAATGAGTGCTCACAATCATAAAAGATGTCCAAGATAGTATATTTATATGTGAAAACCTCTCTTTCTTTATTATTTCCTATTAATTGCAACAATGACCAAAACTATGTTTGTCAACTTTCAACAACTTTTATTCATCATACTCTTTATATGTGAAGTCATTACTCTCCATAAGATCCATATGATCTCTTTATTTCTTTTTATTGTTTCTCTATTATTTTATTCCCTCAAGATCATAGCAAGATAATCAAGCCCTTGACTCAACACTAATCTTTATTATATATAGCTCACGGACTCGATTACATAAAAGGATCATAAAGCAAAACTCAAAACTAGATCATACTAAAACTTTATTCTACTAGATCAAGATATTACCGAAAGGATCGAACTAAGAAAAATGGTGAAGATAAAAGTGTGATGGTGATACGATACCGGGGCACTCCCCCAAGCTTGGCAGTTGCCAAGGGGAGTGCCCATACCCATGTGTTTATGTCTCCTTCCTCGGAGGTGGTGATGATGGAGTTGTTGATGATGTAGGCTTGTCGTCCATCTTCCAAGGCATAGGCTCACCATCATAGAAGGGTGATCGAGTCTCCGGGATCCTCAAATCTGCAGCCAAAATCATCCTCTTGAATCTATATTGATACTCACAGTTTTGGTTTTGCAGGTCATAGATCTGAGCTTGGAGGCGCTCGATTTTCTCATGAAGCTTGAAGATGGCCTCCCCAATGTTCTTGTCATCCAACATGTGGTTGTTGGTGAACTCCATGATCATTATATGATTGGAGTTGAGTCCATGTTCCACCATCTCCTGGCACTTGAAAACTTATTGCTCCATCGCCTCGAGCCTTGTCTCCACGCTTCCGGTCCTCCTTGGTCCCTCAACATCGCAGATGTGCAGCAACCCCTCATGCATCTCAATGGTTTGAGGGTGTTGCAGCACCTCTGCGAGGTAGGGGTTGATGACCTTCTTGAAGAACTTGTCCTTGGGGTGCTTGAAGACGTCATGGTGATCTAGATCTGTCATAAAAACAGCTCGAAACAAAGACAGAAGATATTTGCGTGATACGGTGGTCAAAACCTTTAGGAGATTATATTGTGAATTTTTACCGACCAAAAGAAGTATCATGCAAGAAAACAGAGTCTGGAGAGCACATGAGGTGCCCACGAGGCAGGGGGCGCGCCCTCCACGCTCGTGGATGCCTCGTGCCCTTCCTGGACTACTTCTTATTTTCCTATTTTCTTATATATTCCAAAACGGAGAAAAATTGCCATTAGAACTATTTTGGAGTCAGTTTACTTACCGTACCTATTCCTTTTCGGAGTCTGAAACGTTCTGGAAAGTGTCCCTTATGTATTCCTCCGGGGTTACGGTTTCAATAACATTAGTTTCAACATTTATGGGATTACCTAAGATATAATGTTTGATTCTTTGAACGTTCACCACTCTCGAATTTGTGCCTTCGAAGTTGTTGATTTTTATGGCGCCGGAACGATAAACCTCCTCGATGACGTAAGGACCCTCCCATTTAGAGAGGAGTTTGCCTGCAAAAAATCTTAAACGAGAGTTGTATAACAATACATAATCACCTACATTAAACTCACGCTTTTGTATCCTTTTATCATGCCATATTTTAACTTTTTCTTTAAACAGCTTGGCATTTTCATAAGCCTGGGTTCTCCATTCATCAAGTGAGCTAATGTCAAAAAGCATCTTCTCACCAGCAAGTTTGAAGTCATAGTTGAGCTCTTTAATAGCCCAATATGCCTTATGTTCTAGTTCAAGGTAAGTGACATGCTTTACCATAAACCATTTTATATGGAGACATACCCATAGGATTTTTGTATGCAGTTCTATAAGCTCATAATGCATCATCAAGTTTCTTGGACCAATTCTTCCTAGATCAGTTAACAGTCTTTTGTAAAATTAATTTAAGCTCTCTATTACTCAATTCTACTGGACCACTGGACTGTGGGTGATAAGGAGATGCAATTCTATGATTAACATCATACTTAGCAAGCATTTTACGAAAGGCACCATGAATAAAATGTGAACCACCATCAGTCATTAAGTATCTAGGGACTCTAAACCTCGGAAAAATAACTTCTTTAAGCATCTTAATAGAGGTGTTATGATCAACACTACTAGTTGGAATAGCTTCTACCCACTTAGTAACATAATCAACAACACCTAAAATATGAGTATACCCATTAGAGGAAGGAAAAGGTCCCATATAATCAAAGCCCTAAACATCAAATGGTTCAATAACAAGTGAATAATTCATAGGCATTTCTTGACATCTACTAATATTACCAATTCTTTGACATTCATTGTCGGTGTTAAAACCGACAGATCTCGGGTAGGGGGTCCCGAACTATGCGTCTAAGGATCGATGGTAACAAGAGACAGGGGACACGATATTTACCCAGGTTCGGGCCCTCTTGATGGAGGTAATACCCTACTCCTGCCTGATTGACTTTGATGAGTATATGGGTTACAAGAGTTGATCTACCTCGAGATTGTATGTTGTGGTCTAAACCCTACAGGTATGATGAGTAATGTCATAATAATCTACCGACTAGCCTGACCTCGGCTTATATAATGTACCAGAGGCCTAGGATAACAAGAGTCCTAGTCGAATACGCCGGTGGAGAGGAGTCCTTGTCTTGATCACCAAGTCTTGTGGAATCTTCCTCGTACATACATTGGCTGTCCGAACTGGCCCATGAGCATACGGCCATGGGGGTCCTTGGCCCAATCCAATAGATTGGGAGATGACGTGGTGAGTACCCCCTAGTCCAGGACACCGTCAGTAACCCCCTGAACCGGTCTTCAAGTTGGGGACGCTCCTCGATTCTTCCGAATTGTTCTTCATCTTCGGTCGTCGGTCTTGAAACCCGATTCAACAAATCTTCCCATCTTCGATCTTGAGGATCGCATAAGTAAATCCGAAGAGTTTACACGTCGGGTATCCAAGGAGCCCCTTTAAGTTCTCGGCCTTTATCAATGCCTTGTTATTTTTATGCCACACCTCGGGTTTGAAGTTGTTCCCGGGCGGCAGCGTCCTCTTGCGATCGAGCTCCCATGCCGGACTGCATTCAAGGTATCTTTTGCAACCGAGCACCAACGTCGGACCGCTTCTGAGCTCCAATGCCGGAATGTATCTGAGCTCCAACGCCGGACTATGTCCAAGCTCCAATGCCGGACTGTATCCGAGCTCCAACGCTGGACTATATCTGAGGTGTCATAAATCACCTTGGTTCAAAAAAGTTGAAGGAGTTTAGCCGAGCTTAATGCCGGAAATGCCCTCTATGGAGCCAGCCACTAGCGCCCGAGATTTATGCCGGACTGCTTCCGAGGTGGTGCACCACCCCGACTGCGGACCGATTTTTTGTCAATATTTTTTATTGCTGCAATTTATTCTCTGCCGAGTTATATAGCCAGTAGCCCTCAAGGTGTGTATCGGTCTAAAACCCGAGATGCACCTGAAGGATGACATAAGACCGCTGATCCCAGTAGCCCCTGAGACTCAGGTTGATTCACAAAATCGGCATGAGGATCAACTCCTAGCTCGGCGGAATACTCCGGGACACAAAAAGCGGTGTGCAAATTCCTCGAGACTCGGGTTGGGTGCGGCCGACCAACCTGAGGATCATAATCTCCTCAAAAGCTATATTGCACTTTAAATTTTCTGCATTGGATTGTCAATGCAGTAGCCCCCGAGACACTGGTCGGGTGGCAACACCAGATCAGGGGATCGATATGCCCCTTTCAATATTAGTGAATGATAAGCCCGAAGCCCAGTAGCCCCCGAGTCTTAATGTGGGCACGGGTGGCCGAATTAAGGATCGATATCCAGAGTAAAACCACAAATTATGTGTAATGATTCTACGTATCCAAGTACTTTACATCATTAATGCTCGGATCCGCATTGTACAAAACTTTGTTGACCGACCATCGGCTTCAACCTCCTCGGCCAGAAGCCGGGGAGTGTTTGTCCTACTTTATAAAGCCATTATAAGGGCAAAGATTTATGGAAAACAAGGCAATCCGTCCATATAAAACGGGTTTTATAAACAAAGGTACACGGAGAGATATGTTATATTACTTAATGTAAGAAACATCTTCCAAGGAAAATAGTCTCGCTATCGGTCCCTTTCTTTGGGTCGTCATGCTTATCATGATCATGAAACCTCACCTCCGATCAATGTGGGAGGAAAATATTGAGGATTTAGTTCGGGGAAAGTTCCCGAACTCTGTGGTATTAATGAACCGAAATTTTTACTTCCGGCGTTGCCGACCAATGTGATCCTTTAAGATCGCTAGCTTTCGGCTTCACCCAGTCTGAGGTACTAACTTGGATGACCCAGTAGTAACAATCACAGAGGTGCTCCCTTTACCGCCTAGCTAAACAATCGAGAATGTAGGGGTAAGCACAGGAGCCAGGCAACCCAGCTTGGCAAAAATATTAACTCAAATTGATGCATATTTATGGCTTTATAACGATGATTACGGAAGGCAACCCTTGTGCATTAAATACAAATGATGATGATATGTTTAGTTTTGACTCTGTTGCGACCGTTTATCAGTTGAAAGTGGCCCATCGTCGGCTTCTACCCCTTTGTAGATACTACACAGGGTGTCTCCACAATAACAAGACAACCCTTAGATGACGTCTTGGTGCCCGAAGGCGGTTGAGTTAGCGGAAACGAGGCAATCAGATATGCGGGTTTTATTACTTTCACTTAGTCATAGGAGCTTTAAACTGGGGAAGCTAGCTATGAGCCCCCGGTTAGTGTTCGGCGACATCCGAGGTCAAGCCGTAAACACTTCGGCCAATGTTATGAACGACCCATCATTTAACACAGCCATCGGATCGCTGACCAGTTTACGCTTATTGTGACAATCAGTTTTCGACTTTCTCCACTGAGGTGCTTATCCATGTGACCTGGAAGCACAATCGCAGTGGTTCTCCCTTTGCACACCTAGCCGAACAAAGCGGAACGTAGGAGGCAAGCGCAGGAGCCGGGCAACCCAACTATTGACCGAAGACACAATTCGAAACCGATGCATATTTAGCAATATCCGAGAATGTTTTTGCCGAATCTCTAAAGGTGTCCGGCGTTGCACTGCGAGACTTATGCTGGAAACACACAAATAGTTTAAAAGTGCCATAAGCTTGGAAAACCAAAAAACGTCAGTAAAAACTTGACATCCGAACAAGATCAAGTGTTCGGTGCCAATCCGAAAATTGGAAAAAAGAAAAAATGTGTGCTTCTGTCGTGCTTTAACATGACACACCCGATCTCAACACTTCAAGCGGGCCAGCCTATGGCTTCGAGCTCCTTATCCCAAAGGCGGAGTACTTCTTCGAGGCCAGTTTAGCGAACTAAACTCAAGCGGCTTTTTAGAGAGAAGACAGGCTATCCGGCTATTGACCATACACTCAAGTCGAAAAAGGAGCGGTAGAAAAAGACACTTATCACAAGCAAAATACAACTGCTAAAAATTCTTTTTCATTAGTACCATAATTTCTTTGAGCACTGTCTAGAGTTTTACTATCATATTGTATAACATTTAATTTCTTATCAACTCTTTGTCCTAGAACAGCTCCTACAGCATAATCACTAGCATCACACATGATTTCAAATTGTAAATTCCAATCAGGAGGCTGAACAATAGGTGCAGAAATCAAAGCTTTTTAAGTATTTCAAATGCTTCTACACAATCATCATCAAAGACAAAAGGAATATCTTTTTGTAAGAGATTAGTCAGAGGTCGAGAAATTTTAGAAAAGTCCTTAATGAACCTACTATAAAAACCGGCATGACCAAGGAAACTTCTTATACCTTTAATGTCCTTGGGACATGGCATCTTTTCGATAACATCAACTTTAGCTTTATCAACTTCAATACTTCTTTTAGAAATTTTATGCCCCAAGACAATACCTTCATTAACCATAAAGTGGCATTTCTCCCAATTCAAAACAAGATTAATTTCTTCACATCTCTGCAAAACTCGATCAAGGTTGCTTAAGAAATCATGAAAAGAAGCCCCGTAAACGGAGAAATCATCCATGAATACCTCAACAATCTTTTCACAAAAGTCAGAGAATATAGCAGTCATACATCTTTGAAAGGTAGCGGGTGCTTTACATAAACCAAAAGACATACGTCTATAAGCAAAGGTACCGAAAGGGCAAGTAAAAGTTGTCTTTTCTTGATCCTCTTTTGATACAGGTATTTGAGAGAAACCAGAATAACCATCTAGAAAGCAAAAATATGTATGTTTGGACAATCTTTCTAGCATTTGATCAATAAAAGGTAAAGGGTAATGATCCTTTTTATTAGCTTTATTTAGTTTACGGAAATCTATTACCATTATATAACCTGTAACAATTCTTTGTGGGATCAATTCATCTTTATCATTAGGAATAATAGTAATACCTCCCTTCTTAGGGACATAATGGACAGGGCTTACCCACTGACTATCAGCAACGGGATAAATTATACCTGCCTCCAGAAGCTTTAGTATTTCTTTTCTTACCACTTATTTCATCTTAGGATTTAACCTTCGTTGGTGATCAACAACTGGTTTAGCGTCTTTCTCCAAAAAAAATTGTGTTGGCATAGAGTGGGACTAATGCCCTTAAGATCACCAAGAGTATATCCAATAGCAGAACGGTGCTTCTTCAGAGTTTTCAATAATTTCTTTTCTTCATGCTCTGAAAGGTTAGCACTAATAATAACAGTATACATCTCCTTTTCATCAAGATAAGCATATTTAAGAGTATCCCGTAAAGGTTTAAGCTCAAAAACGAGATCACCCTTAGGTGGAGGAGGATCCCCTAAGATTTCAACAGGCAAGTTGTGCTTCAAAATAGGTCCCTGTTTAAATAATACTTCATCTATTTCCCTTCTTTCATTCATAAACATATCATTTTCATGGTCTAGCAAATATTGTTCTAAAGGATCACTAGGAGGCATGGCAATAGAAGCAAGACCAATAATTTCATCTTTACTAGGCAATTCTTTATCATGGGGTTGTCTGCGAAATTTAGCAAAATTAAACTCATGAGACATGTCCCCTAGACCAATAGAAACAATATCCTTATTGCAGTCTATCTTAGCATTAACAGTATTCAAGAAGGGTCTACCAAATATAGTGGGACAAAAGTCATCATGTGGGGAACCAAGAACAAGAAAATCAGCAGGATATTTAACTTTCCCACATAAGACTTCAACATCTCTAACAATCCCAACTGGTGAAATAGTATCTCTATTGGCAAGCTTAATTGTAACATCAATCTCTTCTATCTCAGCAGGTGCAATATCATGCATAATTTCTTTATATAAGGAATGAGGTATTGCACTTGCACTAGCACCCATATCACATAAGCCATGATAGCAATGATCTCCTATTTTAACAGAAATAACAGGCATGCCTACAACAGGTCTATGTTTATTTTAGTATCAGATCTAGCAATTCTAGCAGCTTCATCACAGAAGTAAATAACATGCCCATCAACATTATCGGCCAAGAGATCTTTAACCATAGCAATATTAGGTTCAACTTTAATTTGCTCACGGGGTTTGGGTGTCTTAATATTACTTTTTTTGACCACAGTTGAAGCTTTAGCATGATCCTTTATTCTAACAGGGAAAGGTGGTTTCTCAGTATAAGCAGTAGGAACAACAGGATCATTATAAGTGATAGTGTTTTCTTCAACTTTAATAGGTGCAACTACTTTTACTTCAATGGGAGGATTATATTTAAACCACTTCTCCTTAGGAAGATCAACATGAGTAGCAAAGGATTCACAGAAATAAGCTACTATCTCAGAGTCAAGTCCATATTTAGTGCTAAATTCACGAAAAGCATCGGTATCCATAAAAGATTTAACACAATCAAACTTAGGTGTTGTACCTGACTCCTTACCTTCGTCGAGATCCCAATCTTCAGAGTTGCGTTTAATTCTCTCCAATAAATCCCATTTGAATTCAATAGTATTCATTATAAAAGAACCAGTACAAGAAGTATCGAGCATGGAGCGATTACTGAGAGAAAGCCAAGCATCAAATTTTTGAATAATCATTTCTTTTGAGAGTTCATGATTTGGGCATGAATATAACATTGACTTAAGCCTCCCTGTCGGGGATATACCCCGCGGTATGACCCGGCTGGAGTTGTAAACCGGCTGGGACCTGGTAAACCGGCGGATGTTAAACCGGCAGACAATGTTAAACCGGCAGACAATGTTAAACCGACAGATAATGTTAAACTGGCAGACAATGTTAAACCGGCAGACGTTAAGAAGCCCAAGAAGGGAAGTCAAAATAGTTTAAGTCTTAGTTCGAGATGGACTCTACATGTAACCCGCCCCTTCAATATATATAAGGAGGTGTATGGCTCCTCAAAGAGGGAGAAGCTACAAGCAAGAAGAAACAATCTTAGGGCTAGACACAAAGAGGAGAGCCGGTTTACGACGACTCCCTCGTGATGATAATGAGACCTAGCCTCAAACAGCATGTAGGGTTATTACCGAATGATGTTTCCCGGGGCCGAAACTGTCTAAATCCCTGTCTTGTGTTGCGTCTCTCGATTCCGCTCAACCCCTCTCAAGCTACCACATAGATGCGTTGGCCTCGCGACTAAGTCCTCACATTAGGACATCTGCCGTGACAATTCCACGACAGTTGGCGCCCACCATGGGGCTAGGCGCACGCTGGTGTTGAGCTCTTGGAGGGATTTTTCTTAAGGATAAAGAAGCTTGCAAATTTTAAAGAAGAAGAACAATCATTGTAGAAGGATTACCGATAGATTTGAGACTCATCCGAGATTCAAGAGAAATTAAGGTTGTAATCCATTTGAAGCCGTCGTAAAATCACCGAGATCAACAGGCCACTACAAGTCGCCAAGGAAGTATTCACGGGCGTGTTATCTCACATGCAAAACTATAGTCAAACCGATCTTGACCCAGAAAAGGATTCAGATGCAGCCGTAACCCGGATACAAGACGATGACTGCCAGACAACCAAAAGCAACGCCGCTGCAGCATCAAATCCATCAGAATTATCAAACCGTTCACATGAAGACCGAGCTAATCAGCCAGCCTGTACTAAGATTAACAATTATCAACTACTGCTAGTACGAGTCGGATCACTGGAGGCCACGACCCAGCAAAGACGGCCAGGACCATGGCCGGTCTTCCATCGCCGCCGGGCCGGTCGTGGCCATCGAGTCACCGCCGAGCAGTGCCACCTTTACCTCAGTCCGGCACCGAACCTGCCTTGAGCCGCCTGTGTTATCCGCTTCTGCCGCCGGCTTCCGCCATGTTTTACTCCAAGCCACCGCCGCGTGGATTTGCCTCACCACCCGCGCTAGGTCGCCGGCCTACTCTGCGAGTTGCCACCATTAATCACGTCGAAGCACTAACAGTTGCCAGGGGCGCTATCTGCTCTATCTCTTTGGTGTCAACCCGGCGTTATCATTGCAGTTACACCTCAAGTCAGCCGCCGCCTCCTTGTCAAGCCAGCTGGGCCTGAGCCGCAGCACATATTCTGCGCCTCTTCCCGCATCAGCCTAGCCGCTCTAACGCGTCGCCGAGGCCTCATTAAGTCTAAGCTACTGCCTGTGAGCCGGCCAAGCGGCCATCTGAACCGCCCGCGCCAAATCGTCACCTCCGTCTCCAACCGAGCCGCGCCTCCGCTTCGTCAGACCCGCCGCGGCCAAATTGCCATGGCGGTTTACTTCCGCCTCCGCCTTGCATGGTCTCCGTTGTAGCAACGGCCACGCCGGTGGCCTCTGGTTAAACCGCATGTCTCCAACTCTGCCGCTGTCTCACTTCTGCCGCGCACGAGCCTGCCACGGTCACCTTTACCGTCGCGGCCGGATTAAATCGCCAAGGGCTCGGCCTCACCTGCAAGTCGTTGCTCCCGCCATCGGGACTGGATCAATCGTCGACAGCCGCCGTGGCCGCGCGGCCTCATCTCCATCTCGCCTCCGCTGTCGCGAGCCGCCCCTGTTGCGGCCTCAAGCCGGACTCCGCTGTTGCGGCCTTGTCTTCGACGTAACTTCAACCGGACCGTACTTCTGCGTCCTCTTGTCCGTCCGCGCCGGGGCTCCGTCGTTTCCACACTCGGTTGAACCGCCAAGCTGCTGCCGTGATTGCTGTCCTGAATTGTCGCCTCATTGAAACACCGCGCATCCGCCATCACCGGTTCGCGTTTGCAAGCCGCCATGACCCGGCGTCGTGCCTCCGCTGAGCCGCCAGTCGTGCTGCTCTAACTCTCGCACCCGCCAGCTCCACAAGCCGCCCGATGCTTGCTCACCTTCACCGCGCCTCGCGCCGTAGTCAAGTTGCCTTCGCCGGGTGGCCCTGCCTCCGAGTCGGGCCTGCTGACCCCGTACTGCCTCAATCCACCGCAACCACATCCATGGCCTCGCTTCTGATAAGCTTTGCCGCGCGCCGAGCCACCTCTGCCGTGGCCGGCGTCCTCTCCCTCAAACCGGCTGTCGCATTGAACCGGCCGTGACTAGGCTTCTCCAACCTGCCACTGGCGCAGACGAACCCCGCCCTTTCCGCCGCGCAAAGAGTCGCCGCCTGTTTCGTGTTGTCTTACAAGTTACATTGAGCCGCCGCGCCTCGTCTCTGCGATCTCCGTCGAACAGCCGCGCCGATCCCGCTTCTAAACCGCCGCGCTGCCGTGGGCGTGCCTCGGTCCAAACCGCCGCGCTGCAAGCTGAGACCTGCCTCGGTTTGACAAACCGCCAGAGTCACCGTCGGGGTCTCCACGGCCTTCAGCTACCCCCGCTTCCCCAGCAACCCGCTGGTCTGCTGAACTTCAAAGCGTCACCGACGCCTGCGCCCGAGCTCCTCCTCGCTCCGTCTCTGCGCGCGGTCAGTAGGACCAAGAGTTGGGGAAAATGAGATGCAGAAAGAAAAAAGGTGTGCCAGTACTCTTTGTAGAGAGAGAAAGATGCATGCAACACGGGTGGCAGGGTACTTGGAGCTTGGACAGGTTTAATAAGGGATCATCTGGTTTTTCGGCTAAAAAAAGAGAGAGAAGGAGAAACACATGCAGGCGCATGCACATCCACAGAGAGAGGGACGGGACAGAGAACCTGTGTGCATGCAAGGAGGTTGTCAGACGCGTCCAGTGATTTAAAAGATCGGACCAAGTTGACAGTATATCTGAGAACTCTTTTTCGTCCGGCTATATCATCCAATGTCGGTGCCTGCGTTTGTCTGACAAATCATCAGGTGCTATTTTTTCTATACATTTTATCAGCACATATTAAATTGTTTGAGAACAATTACTTTAGTATGTGGTATTTTTTTTCACAGGACCATTATTGCTTACAAAGGTGTCGCAAAAAGGGCACGGGTCAGCATTAATTTTGCACTAGCGTTCGTCCATGCTATGCTGCTGGACGAATACGTGTGCAAATCACCGCCCCTGCTACATCAACACACGCGATTGACTCGTCATCCGCGCCCACGAACGACTCGCCCGCGTTCGTGCCGTTTATAACATTGGGGCCGACTCTCTCGTCCGCGCCAGCTTACAACACCGATGTCAACTTTTCTGTCCGCACCGGCGTATAATGTCGCGGCTGATTCATATGTCTGCTCCCGCGGCCGACTCGGCCGTGATTGATTTCAGCTTCACCATGGTGATGATCAACTCCGCGGTGGATAATTACTGGCCTAACATATCAGGTGAAATCCATCCAATATATTTTATATTATATATTGCTTTCTTTAAAAAAGAGCAATTACTCCGGCTTGCAAAGTCATTTAATGCAGGACCCTAAACCGCCATATTGGTGCAAATTTAAAGGCCGTCAGAAAATTTCCGTCTTAAAAAGAAGGATTCCGGTTTATAATTCGGTTCAAGGGAAAGCTATCTCCCGAAAAGCTTTGAAGCTCTCAGTATCCGGTTTAAGAATTTCTGGTTCAAAAAGAATAAACCTCTCGCAAGTTTGAGTTCTCAGAAAAGATTACAGGGACCAAAGAGAGTCTGTTGCAGAGCACAGCTCAAACATAGATGCCCCTTGAGCACAGCTCACAATATCATTTGGGGGATTCCTGTTCAAACATAGGTGTGTTCACCAAAGAGAACATAGCTACTACCCTCTTGATCCGGCTATCAAGCCAATATTATCATAAGAGCACAGCTCTGGTTATTTTGGTAATCCGGCTATCAAGACAATATTATCATAAGGGGCCAAAGAGAGTCTACTGCACAGTACATCTCAAACATGGGTATCCCTTGGGCACAGCTCATAATATCACTTGGGGGCTATGTTCGAACCATAGTCACACCTCTTGATAGGCTTAAAGCCACCAGGGAAATCACTTGGGGGCTTGGTCGTATCTGAACCATAGCTACACCTCTTGATAGGCATAAGGCCACCAAGGAAATCACTTGGGGGCTATGGGTTCGAACCATAGTTACACCTCTTGATAAGCATAAGGGCACCAGGGAAATCACTTGGGGGCTTGGTCGTATTCGAACCATAGCTACACCTCTTGATCGGCGCAATGCCACAATTATGACTACATGGGGGCTCTAGGTCGTATCTGAACCATAGCTTAAACCCTCTTGATCATACATATACATCATCATATATTGCATCATATGTTGCATCATCATGGCATGTATCATATGTGCATGGATATACCGGCTTATATGGCAGGAACCGGTTTTTTAAACTGGATTATATTATTCAAATCTTCAAATAGCCAAACATGGCTGGATTTTTTATGGTTATCAATAACCAGTATTATGATTGAGGTTTTCAGAGTCGCTTTAAGCGCAATGGCTATTATCTTATAAATAGATATAATTTATTCTACAATTGAAGGAATAGTCCCGAGTCGCTGCAGGCTTACGACCCGGCACTTGGGGGCTACATTATTCAAGTTGAGAGAACATCAAATATGCAAGTCTCATGTCGCTACAAGCATGCACAATGACACTTGGGGGCTAATGCAAAGTCATTGTTTGCTCACTTATTAAAGACCCGACTCATCACATCATAATGAGCCGGCCCTTGGGGGCTGCCAATTGCTCTGGTTAACAATTCAAGATACATAAATTTTCATCTATTATTAAAGGATCCACTGCTCAGTTGGTAAAGCACAAAGCTCTTAACCTTGTGGATGTGGGTTCAAGCCCCATGATGGGGGTTACATCATATGATGTTATTTTCATTGAAGAATATATCAAGTCCCAGCTCAATATTATCTTATTGAGTCGGCCCTTGGGGCTACATATTGCTGCTCAAGTTTACATGATCATATTTACAAAGTCCCTACTCATTATTGCATAATAACCCGGCCCTTGGGGGCTACACTGGTTGAAGTTTTTATAAGAATAAAGCAAATTCAAGTCCCAGGTTGCTGCAAGCATGACAACCCAGCACTTGGGGGCTACATATGTGGAATACTCCGTTCCGACTGGTGATTGAAATGAACAACCGGGATTTTTTCAAGCTTGTGATATTCATATTGAAGCAAGTCTTAAGCTGTTGCTATACTACCTTATTAAGACTTGGGGGCTACAAGTAATAGGTATATAAGAGGTATATTTTCAAGCTTGATGTTAACTACAATTATGACCTGGTGCCATCAATATTTGTAAACCGGTAATGATAAACCGGCAAGTCCAAGTGAGGGAGTCCTGAATTAGGGGGTGTTCGGGTAGCCGGACTATACCTTCAGCCGGACTCCTGGACTATGAAGATACAAGATGGAAGACTTCGTCCCGTGTCCGGATGGGACTTTCCTTGGAGTGGAAGGCAAGCTTGGCGATGCGGATATTCAAGATCTCCTACCATTATAACCGACTCTGTGTAACCCTAACCCTATCCGGTGTCTATATAAACTGGAGGGTTGTAGTCCATAGGACATCGACTCCATATACAACAATCATACCATAGGCTAGCTTCTAGGGTTTAGCCTCCTTGATCTCGTGGTATATCTACTCTTGTACTACCCATATCATCAATATTAATCAAGCAGGAGTAGGGTATTACCTCCATCGAGAGGGCCCGAACCTGGGTAAAAACATCGTGTCCCTTGTCTCCTGTTACCATCCGGCCTTGACGCACAGTTCGGGACCCCCTACCCGAGATCCGCCGGTTTTGACACCGACATTGGTGCTTTCATTGAGAGTTCCTCTATGTCGTCGCCTTTAGGCCCGATGGCTCCTTTGATCATCAACAACGATGCGGTCCAGGGTGAGACTTTTCTCCCCGGACAGATCTTCGTCTTCGGCGGCTTCGCACTGCGGGCCAATTCGCTTGGCCACCTGGAGCAGATCGAAAGCTACGCCCCTGGCCATCAAGTCAGGTTTGGAAGCCTAAACTACATGGCAGACATCCGCAGAGATTTGATCTTCGACGGATTCGAGCCACAACCAAGCGCGCCGCACTGTCTCGCGCGGCATGATCTAGCTTTGTCACCGAACGATATCCCGGAGGCCGCAAACGCACCAGCTGTGACCCTTAATTCGGAGCCAGTTGTGTCAGTCGAGGATGAGCGGTTGCACGTCACCTCGGGGGCTGCGATCTCAAGGGCGATCGAGCCGAACGCCGGCCCCACACTCCGCGTGACTCACGACTCCGAGGATCCGGACTCCTCTCCGGACTCCGAACCCCCCGCGCCCCTGCTGATCGAATCCGATTGGGCGCCAATAATGGAGTTCACCACCGCGGACATCTTTCAGCATTTGCCTTTTTGCGATATCCTGAATTCTCTCAAGTCTCTCTCTTCATCAGGAGAGCCCTGGCCAAACTGCGGTCAGCGTGGATGGGATATGGACGATGAAGAAATTCAAAGCCCACCCACCACCCACTTGGTAGCCACTGTCGACAATTTAAACGACGTGCTCAACTTCGACTCCGGAGACATCGACAGCATGGATGACAATGCAGGAGATACCGATGAACCAACGCCCATAGGGCATTGGACAGCCACCTCATCTCACAATGTATACATGGTGGATAACCCTAAAGGAAGCGACAACGAGGAAAAAGGGGATGGAACGGGAGATCGACCCCCCGAAAAGCAATCAAAGCGTCGGCGTAAACGCCGACCCAAGCCCCGCCTCGATAAAAATCTAGCCATAGAGCAGGACCAGCCGGTAGACGACGAGCAGGCCTTAGAGCAACTGTCCGAACAGGGCAACACGGGTAGAGAAACCGAACATCCCTCCTCCGGCGAAAACGGCATTCCGGATGACCTCACGCCGGATAAACCCATGGAGCAGAAGAATCTCCACGAGAGGCTCGTTGCAACTGCACGCAGCCTGAAAAAGCAGAAGTGGAAGCTAAAAACAGCGGAAGATGCACTCCGGATTAGATGGAGCAAAGTAATCAATACCGCAGATAAATACGGCGACGGTCGCCGCACTAAAAGCTATCCGAAAAGAAAGCCACTGCCCGAATTCGACGAAGAGGCCCTAGAGCCCTCGCATTCAAAAAATAAGAAAGCCACACGGTCGGATAGACGACCCCATAAAGCGGCAAGCGGCGCCGCACTTAAATCGGCATGCGACCCACCTAAGGATTCGCATCATGGCCCAGTTAGGTCCATTTATGGGCCAAGAAAGCAAGCTCTCGTAAGCAACGCAATAAAGCCATCATCAGAATCCGGCACACCCAAATACAGGGGCGCCGCACACCCCCTATGTTTCACCGATGAGGTCCTGGACTATGAATTTCCAGAGGGATTCAAACCCGTAAACATAGAGGCATATGATGGAACAACAGACCCTGGAGTCTGGATCGAGGATTATATCCTCCACATACACATGGCTAGAGGAGATGATCTCCACGCCATAAAATATTTACCCCTTAAGCATAAAGGGCCAGCCCGGCATTGGCTTAAAAGCCTTCCTGAAAACACAATTAGAAGCTGGGAAGAGCTTGAGGATGCTTTCCGAGCAAATTTTCAAGGGACCTATGTCCGCCCCCCGGATGCAGACGATCTCAATCACATAACTCAACAGCCCGGAGAATCAGCTCGGCAGTTCTGGAATAGATTCCTCACTAAAAAGAATCAGATAGTCGACTGTCCGGATGCCGAAGCCTTAGCAGCTTTCAGGCATAACGTCCGAGATGAATGGCTCGCCAGACACCTCGGCCAAGAAAAGCCAAGAACAATGGCCGCACTAACAAGTCTCATGACCCGCTTTTGTGCAGGAGAGGACAGCTGGTTGGCAAGGTGCAGCCCCTGCGACCCAAGTACATCCGAAACCAGGGATGGAAACGGAAAACCGCGACGCAACAAGGACCGTCGCCGGACTAAGGAAAAAAGTCCGAAGAGCATGGCAGTCAATGCCGAATTCAAAGGTTCACGACAAAATCAGACAAAACCACCCCTCTAGGATAACAGGGATGATCCATCCAACTTAAATAAAATCCTGGACAGGATATGTCAGATACACAGTACTCCCGGGAAGCCTGCTAACCATACTCACAGAGATTGTTGGGTTTTCAAACAATCCGGCAGACTCAATGCCGAACACAAGGGGCTCGACACACCAAGCGAAGACGAGGACGAACCCTAAGAGTAGAGCACCAGGAAACAAAAGAACTTCCCACAAGAAGTAAAAACAGTGAACTTACTTAACATAACAAAACGTGCGGCGCCCATAAAGGTACGCACCACACGACCTATCCCCAAAGGGTCCCGCCACTGGTTGTCAAAACCAATCATCTTCGATCAGCTAGATTATTCTAGAAATATCAAGAATGCAGGCTGGACTGCCTTGATACTCGATCCAATAATTGGCGGACTCCGGTTTTCAAATGTCCTTATGGATGGCGGCAGTGGACTAAACCTGATATATCAGGATACAATCCATCACATGGGGATAAACCCAGCAAGAATCCGCCGCAACAAAACCTCCTTTCAAGGGGTAACACCTGGTCCGGACACCCATTGTATGGGTTTTCTCCGGCTCGAAGTTATATTCGGCTCTGCCGATAATTTCCGTCGCGAAAAGCTGACCTTCCATATCGTCCCGTTCTCAAGTCGCTATCAAGCACTACCGGGACGTGAAGCTTTCGCCCGCTTTAAGGCAATACCGCATTATGCATCTCTCATGCTTAAGATGCCCGGTCCACGGGGCATCATCTCTTTGAAGGGGAAGCACTAAAGTGCGCCTCCTCAAGCAGAGGACTGTGCGGCTGCTTTGACAGCCCCACAGTAAAATGGCCTCACCGGCCAAAAAACTTCGAAATAGGTCATTAAAGACCACGAACGCGGATAGACGAGTTCGGTACAAAATCATCATTGATGCAGGCTTAGTGGCCATATACCCCCGCACTAGGGGCTCCATGCATATACAATAAGAGACAATAAAGCTCAATTTTATATATTTTACTTTACACTTTGTTTATTTTAAACTTTTGTTCGGCATGACCCGTTTTCAACTCAATTCCTCTCTTTTACAGATGAACGTCGCGCGGTGCCCGTCCAGGATACGGCACAACGGAGACATAGGCGCAGACGTGCAGTAGGGACCCATCCTAAAGGATTCTTTTTAGATTAAGACCCCGCGTAAACCTTTTTTACTGTCTCTTGTTGCTACACATCCCCTGGTTTTTTCTGATATAACCAAGGAGGAGGCTGGCATCTTGGCATGTGGCCACGTCAGAATTTTTGAACGTACCTGGACACTAGGGGCTTTTTTAATAAAGAGTGTTGTTTCGCCCGCACTCATAAAGACCGAACACCTTAAGGAGTGTTCGGCGTCGCGAGTTTTGGCATTATATGCATCAGCTCCGAATCATGTCTTTGGTCAAATGTTGGGTTGCCCGGCTCCTGAGTTCGGCTACCTTACGTTCCGCTCTATCGGCTAAGGTAGCACCAGGAGAACTACTGCGATTGTGCCCCGGTTCAGCCGGGGAGCACCTCAGTAGAGAAAGCCAAAAACTGACTGTCGTGATGTAGCGTGAGACTGGTCAGCCACTCGATGACCTATCAGAATCTATCAGATTCCTCTGCTTTAACGAAGGGCCGCTTCCTGGTCAGGAACATACGCGCCCCGAACTCGGGCGAGCGCAGTCGCCACCAAGGGGCTACCCTAATAGTCTCACTGCCAAGCTCCTATGGCTAAGTGAAAGTGTTAAAGAATTATAGTCCGGTTGCCTGGCCCGCTGCGCTATCACCTCCTTTGTAGGACCAAGACATTGGGTTAAGTGTGAAAATGCGTCTTCTGCGAGCACCCCCGCACTATGTGCGTGGGGGCTGAAGCCAACGACTGCCATCTTTCATATTTTGTATATATATCTTAAAACGGCCGCACAGGAGGTGTTCCCAATACTTGAAGGCACAAGTATAAAAAGGCCACTACAGTTTATCAAAATATTACTTTATAATTACATATGCTATCATAACATAGCATCTTTCGAGCACTGCGTCTCTATTACACGAGCGCCTTCAAGGACTTCCTGGAAATAGTGCTCGGAGGGTACTCGGCTTTTGTCTGAATCTCGGGACGCAACAACGATGGTCTCCATCTCTGCCCAGTATGTCTTGCACGGGCAAGAGCCATCCTTGCACCCTCTATGCATGCTGACCTCTTCATTGCATTAATACGCGGCACCGCGTCAAGGAATTGCTGCACCAAGCTGAAATAACTCTTTGGCTCTGATCTCCCCAGCCACAGATGACCCATGGCGTACTTCATGGCGAGTCCAGACAACCTATTCATTTTGGCCCATTGAGCCAAATGATCGTCCACTGCGAGTGGACGCTCTAGATTGTGAAACTGCGACCAGAAAAGCTTTTCCACTTCGTGATCTTTCTGATCTCGAAAGTGTTCGGTCGCATCACCAACACTCGCTGCCAAATCCAGATAGGTATCCTCCACACTCCACATCCGGTCCAACGGAGCAAACTTCGGATCGCAAAATTTCCTTCGCAGCATAAAGGGCTTTCCAGCCGCAATATGTTCGGCCTGACGTAGCTCCTCCTTCGCAGCTCTCATCACAGAGCGCGCGTCCTTGGCATTGGCAACGGCCTTCTCTAAGTCCGTCTATTTTGCCTGGTCTTCTTTCTCAAGAAGTCTGCAATGGTCTGCAGCGCTCTTTAACTTTTCGGCCATCTCGGCCATCTTTTCCTTGCTTCGGCAATGAGCAGCATGTTCGGCTCTTAGCTCTTCAAGGGCTTTCTTGGCAGCCGCATCACTTTCTCTGGCTTGTTCTTTAGCTCGGGCAAGTTCTGCCCTAAGACTCTCCACGGCGGCCGCACCATCTGCGTCAAGCACACACATCATAAGACACTGGCATAAAACTCTTCTTACCTGATGCCGCCCGAGGAATTAAATACCTTGAGCCTCATCAAGCCGCTTGTTGACAAGCGCGATGTCGGCATCTGCCACGTCTAGTTGCCGCTTTAGTTCGGCAAAATCATCAGTTCGGCTCGATTCCGGACACCCTGCCGCCTACATTCAAAGGCGACATCTTAGAACTGGGATTATGATCCTCCGCGTGCCATCATTTCTTGACGACGCGCAGAGTCTCAGGGGCTACTATCTACACAGGGCGCATCTTATTCATGCGCAACTGACAAAAGTGTACATTATCTAATGTACCTCAAAACCCGTCAGTAAACTTTTAACGGCCTCATGCAATCCGCTCTCGACGGATGAGATCCTTTCAATCACCGTGCCCATCAATACACGGTGCTCCTCCGAGATAGAAGCTCGCCCCAGCAGAATCTTTAGTCCTCCGGCCGAGCACCAGACGGTGCCGGACTTGGCCCACGACCTCTTTCGAAGGCCGGACGCGGAGAACCTCGGGGGGCCACATAGCTATCTTCCGCCCCTGCCGGATTCGGAGAAACCCTCCGCGACGACACCTCAGGGTCGCTCGCCTCGCTAGGCGGCACGGCAGGGGAGGCGTCCCGCTCTCCATCATCTCCGGAAGGAGATCCCCCGAAGACGAGCTCTGCTGAGGAGGGCCGAGGTCCGAGCTACAAGGTAAAAATTCGGTTAATCTTCTCAGATATAAATCAAGGATTTCCCTCATCCCTCAAAAGAAGATCTTTCTCTAATTACGGCTTGCTGGAGGGCTGATCCCCTTGAGGGCGTAGTCCGGCCGAGGAACTCCCCGGCGTTGGACCCTCTGGCGAGGATTTTTCCCCCCGCTTCGAGGCCATGGTTTCCGAGTCGTCAGAGGCGGCTCTCTTCTTCCCCTTAGGAGAGGAATTGTCGGTTCCTCCCTTCAGAGCAGCCTCCTTCGAGGAGGCCATAGTTTCCTTGTCCTCCCCCTTGCTTCCCTCCAAAGGCATTATCTCCAGCATCCTGACCAGCACGGTATCCGGCCTAGTTTCGGGAAGGGGAGCCGGACACCTGATCAGCTTTGCCTTCGCTATCCACTCCTGTTTAAAAGGACGGCTCTTTTAGGGGAAAGTTTATGACAATTATACGGATAGAAGGTCCGGGCACAAGGTTGCTAACTTGAGTATCCGGGCGATTGCAGCTTAGGCCTGCGTCCTCGGTTAAATCCGGACACATCTCTTATGATCCGAAGAACAGTTTATACATCTCCGCGGGCGTTGCGCCCATGAAATTCTGGAGAGCTCGCGGTCCCTCTGGATTAAACTCCCACAGGCGAAGGGAGCGACGTTTGCTGGGCAATATTTGGCGAATCAGCATGACCTGCGTCACCTTGACCAGGCTGAGGTCTTCTTCCAAGAGATCCTTAATGCGGCCCTGCAACAAGGGCACGTCTTTGGGAAAACCCCAATCTAACCCTCTGTTGACCCATGGCGCTAGCCGTGGTGGGGGACCCGAGCGAAAGGCAGGAGGCGCCACCCACTTGGTGCTCCGGGGAGCAGTGATATAAAACCACTCTCGTTGCCACAAGCCAAGCTCCTCTTGAAAAGAGCCCTCGGGCCATGGAGCATCGGCATTTTTGCTTATAACAGTGCCTCCGCACTCTGCGTGCCGTCCCTTGATCATCTTCGGCTCCACTTTGAAGGTCTTGAGCCATAATCCGAAGTGAGGGGTAACACGGAGGAACGCTTCACACACGACAATGAACGAGGAGATATGGAGGATGGACTCCGGAGCCAAGTCATGGAATTCCAGCCCGTAATAAAACAGCAGTCCCCTCACAAAGGGATCCATTGGGAAGCCCAACCCCCGAAGGAAGTGAGACATGAACACCATGCTCTCACCGGGCTGGGGACTGGGAATGACCTGCCCTTGAGCAGGCAACCTATGCGAAATTTCGCCAGTCAGGAACTTAGCCTCCCTCAACTTTAGTACGTCCTCCTCCGTGACGGAGGAGGGCGTCCATTGGCCTTGATGGTCAGAACCGGACATTGTCGAAGGTCCGAAGCGCCTGGAATCTGGAGCCTAGGGTGTTGGAACTCGAGGCGACGGGCGAACTCGCTTGAGATTGAAAAAAAGGAGTAAGGCCTTGGTATCTTTATAAGAGGTTGAATACCAAGAGCCCTCCCCGTAACCGTTCGGGACTCGTCTTTAATCGAGGAAACGTGCTAACGGGCACGGTTGGGTTACCCACGTCCGTATTGATGAGAGTCCCGTAAAAGGGGTACACGATCTCTGCTTTGACAAGACGTGCCAAGGAAACCGCCTCGCAAAATGTGCTGAGGTGGAAAAGTAAAAACGATTCGAATAAAGGACTTGGCCGTAGTGTGAGTGTGATGACGCACTGCGGAATACGTCAGCAGATTTGATTTGTGTTAATATTATTCTCTCTATGGCAATATGTGGAAACTTATTTTGCAGAGCGGACACTGCTCTTGGTGTTTACAATCTTCTACGAAGGACTTGGAGGAGGAACCCGCCTTGCAATGCTGAAGACAATCTGCGCGCTGGACTCATCGTCATTGAAGCCTGGTTCAGGGGCTACTAAGGGAGTCCTGGATTAGGGGGTGTTCGGGTAGCCGGACTATACCTTCAACCGGACTCCTGGACTATGAAGATACAAGATGGAAGACTTCGTCCCGTGTCTGGATGGGACTTTCCTTGGCGTGGAAGGCAAGCTTGGCGATGCGGATATTCAAGATCTCCTACCATTATAACCAACTCTGTGTAACCCTAACCCTATCTGGTGTCTATATAAACCGGAGGGTTGTAGTCCGTAGGACATCGACTCCATATACAACAATCATACCATAGGCTAGATTCTAGGGTTTAGCCTCCTTGATCTCGTGGTAGATCTACTCTTGTACTACCCATATCATCAATATTAATCAAGCAGGAGTAGGGTATTACGTCCATCGAGAGGGCCCGAACCTGGGTAAAAACATCGTGTCCCTTGTCTCCTGTTACCATCCGGCCTTGACGCACAGTTCGGGACCCCCTACCCGAGATCCGCCGGTTTTGACACCGACACCAAGTCTTAAATCAGCACAGTTTTACATTCTCAAACCGGCAAGTTCTACATACTTAAACCGGCTGCAGATCAGATGAATATTTCAAAGGCCAATATTTTTATTAAGCATTGGGAGCTGAAGTCAAAGGAGTTATTCTTCACCAATATTTATCTATGACAAACCAATGTCAGCAAATTGATTATGAAGCTGATCTATTGACTCGGATTTTCTAGAAGGAAATGACAAGGATTTAAAGATTCTCAGGATCAGTTTAACATGGATAAATCCAAATTAAACTGGGGGCTAATGTCGGAGATATACCCTGTGGTATGACCCGGCTGGAGTTGTAAACCGGCTGGGACCTGGTAAACCGGCGGATGTTAAACCGGCAGACAATGTTAAACCGGCAGACAATGTTAAACCGGCAGATAATGTTAAACCGGCAGACAATGTTAAACCGACAGACGTTAAGAAGCCCAAGAAGGGAAGTCAAAATAGTTTAAGTCTTAGTTCGAGATGGACTCTACATGTAACCCGCCCCTTCAACATATATAAGGAGGGGTAGGGCTCCCCAAAGAGGGAGAAGCTACAAGCAAGAAGAAACAGTCTTACGGCTAGACACAAAGAGGAGAGCCGGTTTACGGCGACTCCCTCGTGATGATAATGAGACCTAGCCTCAAATAGCATGTAGGGTTATTACTGGATGATGTTTCCCAGGGCCCGAAGTTGTCTAAATCCCTGTCTTGTGTTGCGTCTCTCGATTCCGCTCAACCCCTCTCAAGCTACCACATAGATGCGTTGGCCTCGCGACTAAGTCCTCACGTTAGGACATCTGCCGTGACAATTCCACGACACCCCCCAAGCTTGAGCGATGATTTATCCTTCGCGAGGCCAAAAATTATATATATAATTACGATCACGATGAACAAGATGCATAGGATAAAACTTCTGATGAAATTCCAATTTCAATCGTTTGTAGTTCCATGATCCCATATCATCACATAGCCTAAACCATGTCAATACCTCTCCCTTCAAAGATAAAGAGAAGACCTTCTTCTTGATAACATCCTCAGGCATACCTGCAAGCTTAAATAATCCACAAACTTCATCCTCATAGATTAGGTGCAAATTGGGATGTAATGTCCCATCACCTGTGAAAGGATTAGCTAGCAGTTTCTCTATCATACCCGAAGGGATTTCAAAATAAACATTTTCAGTAGGTTCACTAGGTTGAGGAGCAACTCTTTGCTCTACTGGTCGGGGTGAAGATACCCCGAACAAGCCCCTCAAAGGATTATGTTCCATAGTAACAAGTGACAGTAAATTTCAGCACACTATATAAATTTTTCCTTACCAAATTCCACCTACCAAAGGCGCTTCACTCCCTGGCAACGGCGCCAGAAAAGAGTCTTGATGACCCACAAGTGTAGGGGATCTATCATAGCCTTTTCGATAAGTAAGAGTGTCGAACCCAACGAGGAGTAGAAGGAAATGATAAGCGGTTTTCAGCAAGGTATTCTTTGCAAGCACAGAAATTATCGATAACAGATAGTTTTGTGATAAGATAAATTGTAACAAGAAATAAGTAATGAAAGTAAATAAGGTGCAGCAAGATGGCCCAATCCTTTTTGTAGCAAAGGACAAGCCTGGACAAACTCTTATATGAAGGAAAGCGCTCCACATGGGAATTATCGTCAAGCTAGTTTTCATCACGCTCATATGATTCGTGTTCGGTACTTTGATACTTTGATATGTGGGTGGACCGGTGCTTGGGTACTTCCCTTACTTGGACACGTATCCCACTTATGATTAACCCCTATTGCAAGCATCCGCAACTACAACAGAAGTATTAAGGTAAACCTAACCATAGCATGAAACATATGGATCCAAATCAGCCCCTTACGAAGCACCGCATAAACTAGGGTTTAAGCTTCTATCACTCTAGCAACCCATCATATACTTATTACTTCCCAATGCCTTCCTCTAGGCCCAAACAATGGTGAAGTGTCATGTAGTCGACGTTCACATGACACCACTAGAGGAGAGATAACATACATCTCATCAAAATATCAAACGAATACCAAATTCACATGGCTACCTATAGCAAGACTTCTACCATGTCCTCAGGAACAAACGTAACTACTCACAAAGCATATTCATGTTCATAATCAGAGGGGTATTAATATGCATAATGGATCTGAACATATGATCTTCCACCAAATAAACCAACTAGCATCAACTACAAAGGAGTAATCAACAGTACTAGCAACCCATAGGTACCAATCTGAGGTTCGGATACAAACATTGGATACAAGAGATGAACTAGGGTTTGAGATGAGATGGTGCTGGTGAAGATGTTGATGCATATTGACCCCCTCCCGATGAGAGGATCGTTGGTGATGACGATGGTGATGATTTCCCCCTCCCGGAGGGAAGTTTCCCCGGCATAACAGTTCCACCGGAGCCTTAGATTGGTTCTGCCAAGGTTCCGCCTTGTGGCGGCGGAGTTTCGTCCCGTGAGCTAGCTTCTGCTTTTTTTCTTGACGAAAGACTCCGTATAGCCAAAGATGGGCATCAGAGGGCCACTAGGGGCCCACGAGGTAGGGGGCGCGCCCAGGGGGTAGGGCGCGCCCCCCACCCTCGTGGATGGTGGGTTGCCCCCCTCTGGTACTTTCTCTGCTCAGTATTTTTTATACATTCTGAAAATAATTCCCGTGGAGTTTCAGGACTTTTGGAGATGTGCAGAATAGGCCTCTAATATTTGCTCCTTTTCCAGCCCAGAATTCCAGCTGCCGGCATTCCCCCTCTTCATGTAAACCTTGTAAAATACGAGAGAATAGGCATAAGTATTGTGACATAATGTGTAGCAACAGCCCATAATGCAATAAATATCTATATAAAAGCATGATGCAAAATGGACGTATCAATAGCACACAAAGTCCGGTATTCGAGAGTTACATAATCTCATAGTCATCGGAACATGTATAAGTTATGAAGAAAGCAATAGCAATAAACTAAACGATCATAGTGCTAAGCTAATGGACAGGTCATGTCAATCACATCATTCTCTAATGATGTGATCTAGTTTATCAAATGACAACTCATCTCTATGGTTAGGAAACTTAACCATCTTTGATTAATGAGCTAGTCAAGTAGAGGCATACTAGTGACACTCTGTTTGTCTATGTATTCACACATGTACTAAGTTTTTGATTAATACAATTATAGCATGAATAATAAACATTTATCATGATATAAGGAAATATAAATAACAAGTTTATTATTGCCTCTAGGGCATATTTCCTTCAGCTTCTCAAACCATCACAACCACTTGGTCTTCATTGAACTCTATGTGTAGGATCTGTGGCCGCAATAGGAATCTTCGCCGGTTCTTAAACCGGGGAAGATTCCTATTGACAATTTAGATTATATACAAAAAGATCATTAATGACCAATGTATTTTTGATTTTTTTTACATTCTTAGCCTTAGCAGTAGCGCGTTTTTTTAGAAGGCGCTACTGCTACAGGCATAGCAGTAGTGCTTCTCGAGTTAAAAGCGCCGCTGCTGTGGAGTTTAGCGGTAGCGCTTTATCCTAACGCGCCGCTACTGCTAAGCGCCTTATCCAACCGGCCGCATGCCCCCACTCTCCCTCTCCACTCTCACTCTCGCTCCCCGCACCTCCCGTCGTTCGCCGCCACCGTTCGCCGACCACCGTCGTCGCCCGCCACCGATGACACTCCTCCTCCTCCTCCACTGAGGTAGTCCCTCCATCCCTCCTCCTCCCTCTCTCCCTACTGCGCCCCTCCCTCCTCCTCCGGCCGCCCCTCCTCCCTCCTCCTCCTCCTCCGGCCAAGCCCTCCGTTGGCAGCTGTCGTGGTTTTGTCACGGCAGATGCCCTTGTGAAAGGACTTAGTCGTGGAGCCATCGCTACGGGTTAGCTTAAAGGGGTTAAAGCGGACAAGGGATGCGAGAGTTTTATACTGGTTCGGCCCCTTACGATGAAGGTAAAATCCTACTCCAGTTGTGATGGAATTGCTAGGGTTTCGATGACCAGGGAGCGAATCCGCTTTGCCTAGCTTCGAGTTGTTGTCTGTCCCTTAACCGCCGCCGGGTCATCCCTTTATATACATAGGTCGACGCCCGTCGGTTTACAGAGTCCCGAAGCCGGATCATCAACGTGTCCAACTCGGTCTCTATCCCTCCTATCTTACAATACAAGTTACATGATAATGTCGATTTACATCTACAGGCCTTAACCCGCCTTTGGGCCTTGGGCCTTCATAAAGCGCCACCATCCTTTGTCTTCCTGGGCTTCTAATCCTCATAGAGTTAACCCGGCTACTCCTAGACGGTTTACGTCCAGTAGTAATATCCCCAACATTAGGCCCCAGATTGATTTGAACTTGTTCATGTCAATCTTCAACACTTAGAAAAATTCCTACCCTTGCACTTCCGCATAGATCTTGTAAACCGTCCTGACGTCATCCTCCGGATTTGTAGTAAACCGCCGTGACATCACCTGTTTATTTAAAACCGAATATACGCCCTTTTATTAATGAGCATCTGACAATCAAGGCAACAATCTCTTTATCTATCCATTTTTTGGCTCCTTGATTCCCGTGCCTGTCGCTTATCTCTTTGTCCTTATAAATAGGGCGGAGGACCCCTTCCTTTTCCTTCCATTTCCCTCTCCTCTCTTCTTCCTCCTCGCGACACCTCTGCACCTGAGCGTCGCCGCCGTCGTCGAGCTTCGTCTTTGCCTCATCCCTGGCCGCTGCATCGACCTGAATGCTCCAGAGAGACGCGGCACACCTCTGCTACTTCCACAGCTTCTGTAAGTCTTCCCCCTTTCCTTCGTAGATCCACTTAGGGTTTCAGAGTTCATCGGAGTTCGTCAAAGCTCCGGTGTTGTTCTTCTCTTTCCTTCCCAGTAGCATCAAAAACTAGTTAGATCTGCCAGCTCTTTGTGTGACTGTAGCCATAATCTCACCTTTCTTTATCTGACCATCCCCTTCATATAGGAAAAAACTCATCTGAACCTGATGAACTGGTATCTGTAATTTAGGTCTTGAATATATTCTTGTTTTCTGTCATATCACAGATCTAGAATCATCATATAACTCTTGTGAAACTTGTTTTCCTTCACTTAGGCATTTGTAGATCTGTACTCGTCATACCAATATAGGCGGTTTAACTCTTTGGAAGCATGATAATCCGGCATATACCATTAGTCCCCTCCTAAACCGCCAATTCATTTATTCTGTCACTTCTTCCATTGCTAAACTCCGGTTAACAATGTGCATATACCTCTGCTTCTGCTTATTGCTTTACCATTCATAACTACATCAGCCTCTAATTTAACCATATTATCTGCATAAATTCCTTTCTCCTCAACCTGTTGTGCCATAAGCTTTGTCATTAATGAATCATAAACCGGCATTATTTTCTTTCCAGCTCTTCACTTGCAATGGCCAAACAGTTCTATTCCTGTAATTGGGTCCCTTCCCGGGTTATAGAGGAGCAACTGAACATAATGGTCAAGATTGGTACCTTACTGAAGAAAAATGAAATCCGGTGGCGAGTTCCTAGGCTGGAAAATCCTCCTACCCCCAGACAGGGTGAAGTAGTGGTGTTTGTTGATCATATAGGTCGTGGCTTTAAATAGCCTGGATCTAAGTTTTTCCGAGATGTACTTGCCAGCTTTCAGATCCACCCTTAAGATATTGGACCCAACTCGGTATCCAATATTTGCAACTTTCAGGTTTTTTGTGAAGCATATCTACAAGAAGAACCAACTATCGAGTTGTTCTGGGATTTCTTCCATTTAAACCGTCGCACTGAATTCATAGACGGGCCCAATACTGAACTTGGTGGCGTCTCCATTCAGAAAAGGAAGGACGTTAGTTTTCCTCACGCCAAACTTCACAGTCACCCAAAAGAGTGGAATCAAACTTGGTTCTACTGCAATGACACCTCTCCTCAAGATGAGAACCCTCTGTCGGATTACCGTGCTCACCGGCTCACTAATACTCATTCGCTTCCACAACGACTAAGTGCCTAGGAACGAGCCTCGCACACACCACAACTCGCCAAGCTTAGAGCCTTTATGGCCAATGGTTTAACAGGTGTGGACTTCGTCCATTGCTGGATATCCTGGAGTATCCTGCCATTAAGTCGCCGCACCGGTTTAATGTGCTAGTACACTGGTGACTTAAAAGACTCCCAACATCATATTGACATTCAGCTAATAGATGAGGAAGTTACTGAGTCTGTCAAGAAAATGTTGAATGAACCGGAAGCTGTCTGCAGCAAGACCGGGTTAAGCCCCTTTTACACGCTGAACAAACCGCCTGCTGTAAGTATTGTTTTTTGCTTCCGCTTTACACCTGATATTTTTGAACTGTGCAACTTTGAATACCCTCTGCCCATTTTTAAACAGGGTGATGATCCGTTCTGGAAAAAGAAACCTCAGGAGAAAGCAGTGAAGCCTTCTTGACCTAAAACAAAAGCTATCAAGAAAACCACGAAGAGAAAGGCACCTGAACCCATCGGTTTAGAGCTTGATGATGACCCTGATGAACCAGAAGCAGAGGTAGAACTTGATTCACTTGGTTCACTTTTCATGCACCTCATTGACAATGATATTTATCAGGAGGACGCTGAGGGCAGTCAAGCTGACGATGCAGAGGTAATTACCCTTTCCTCCGGTTCAGACCCGCTGCCAACACAAAAAATCCGTCAAGCAGTCCGAAAAGTAAGATTTTCTCACCCTCTTGCTCACTTGGATCCAAAATTTCTTTTGAAGAATCAGCAGCACGAGGCTCGCCGCACAACCCGGTACAGCGGCCAAACGGTCACTTCGACCGGTTTACCAAACACCCCGGTTCGAAAACGCCGACCTGAGGTCTCCCCCACTTATGACACTACTTATCCCAAGGCTGGCTATTTCCAACAACCTCTTAATCCATCCTATTTGAATTATCAGGTGACACCTCCTTCATCATCCGGCAAATCAATGGCCACACAACTCCCTCCTCTTAAGACCGTTGCTGGGTAAGTATTTCAACTCAATCTTTTTGATGTTTCACACTTTATATGCTATGCTAACCTTTGCATCTGTTCTTTTCAGAGCCAAAGCCATACCCAGTAAGAAGGCTCGGGTGAATAACCCGTCTGAAGACCATGTGGTGACTGTACTGGAGCTGACTATTGAACCAGAAGGTCCAAATACTGAGGCCACATTAGATGAACCACCCCTTCAAGATCATAACATTGATGAACAAGCAGAAGTTGATACCGCTGTGCAAGATGATAAACCGGCAAGTCCAGTCCGGACTGATGACGGACCTTCTAGTCCAGTGAAGGCTGCTGATATTCCATCAACTCCAAAAAAAGCTGCTGGTGACAAGGAAGATGAGGTTATCATTACTGGTATTGGCCACACCTCTCCTGGCCATCCTGTTGTTTTGGCAAAACATAGTGCCAAGGAAGAGCCTGCTGCCATGGAAAAAGGCAAATGGAGCACTGATTTATCATGCTATGCCCACCTCAGTGCTCAAGAACTCCACTCTGGCTTTCTAAACCGTCTGCACTCAAGCCGTGACTATGAAGCCGGTTTAGTGAATCTGATGAAGGAGCGCTCTGAGGTATTTTCATCACTTTTCCTTTCTTAAATCCAATTTGTAAGTACCAACTCTGGTAGCCCCCAAGGGCCGGTTTATGATGGCAATCATAAATCGGGACTTTGTAATATCTTAACCCTTGCATGCTTATCTTTCACATGTCAAGTAGTCTTTAAGATAAACTGGTACTTTATCATTGTGTTCCTGTACTTTTCACCTGTGCAGTCCCCAAGGGCCGGTTTATCTTTTTAAGGTAAACCGGGTCTTTAACCAATGCTTCAATTTAAACAGATGTACATTAGCCCCCAAGTGTCAAGGATAATGCTTGCATTGTACTTGTGACTTGCAAAATTTTCTGATAACAGAGCAAATAGGCATTAGCCCCCAAGTACAAAGTGCATAACTTGTTGTGTGCTTGGTACTTCAAATATACATAACCCATTGATGATATATCTTGTCTTTGTAGGCCGAGCTGAGTAAGAAGGATGCTCAAACCGCCGACCTTCAGGAGAACATTAAATCTCAGCAAGCGGAGGCATCCAAAGCCAAGGAAGAACTGACTAATGCTTTAGCAGCCATGGAGAAACTGAAGGAAAGTTTTAAGAAGGAGCGTGCAGATTGGGACACAGAGAAGGCCGCTTTAGCAAAGAAGGCCGAAGACACATAACTAGCCCTGAAACCGGTGGTTGAGGAACTCACCGGTTTAAAGCAGCAAATAAACGCTATGACTTCTGCTATGTTTGGTAAGCGTCCTCATCTGACATTTTTTCCAGGTCACCTTTTCCTTATCAGCTTCCGGTTTACTGATGCTTGCAATGTCATAGGGACCCGCATTACCCATCTGGGCTCTGATGTGCGGATGAAGCTGAAGGCTGCCTATACATTGATAGAGCAGCTATATTCCGGATCCCAACGGGCTATCTGCGCTACTGCTTACAACAGGCCTCCTCCAACTTTGATAAAGGAAACCATCGAGAAGCTGTCAATGCTGCCTGCCCGGTTGGATGAACTGAAGAAATCAGCTACAAGGTCAGGCGCTGTTACTGCGCTAATCCGGGCCCAGGCATGGATTCCAGATCTTGAACCAACAGAAATTGGCCAAGGCTACCCCAGCGTAAAGGAAGACGGTTCAGAATTCAACAATGATGACCTCCGAAGACTCACAAGGGAAATGCGACCCATAGCGAGCAAATTGGCGGATGAAACAGATCTGTCTCATTATCAGCCGGTTTATGATGTTGATCAGAAAAGATATCCCGTGCCGATACATGATGTAGAGGATCTTGTTCCCCCAATTCGTAAGCACACTTATGCCCCTGACATTGATCCTTCCCCCCTTATAAGTGAAGAAGCCATGTTCCAAGCTTTAATCGGAATCAATTGGACAACAATTGGTTTCCAGCCACTGGGTAGAGAGGAGGAGGATGCACCTACTCAAGATGATTCGCAATCGTCAAGTCGTCCTGATGATGAATCCTAAACCGGAGAGCCGCTTTAGCCCGTCATAGCCTACTCTTTCTTGCTGAAACATTTATCCTGTGTGGGCTGAAAAAACACCTTGTAATAGGCTAGTTCAAACACTTTGTTTGTTATGCCATCGAGCATACTTATGTTGCTGGATACTGATAACTCGCCATGCTTTTGGGATTGTTATTTATATTCATAACCCGCAGTGGTTGTATGTTAACTTGCTCCTGCATACAAGAGATTGAAAAAGGGTCCTGGCGGTTTACCACTGGACGGGTCATGATGCCCAAAAAGTAGGACCTGGATGTAGGACCAAGGCTGTTTACAAGATAGAAAAATACTTGTTACCTTGTTCTTTTCGCTCATGGCTGTGTAAAAAAGAGGTGATAACACCAAGCTGGAGTGTAGATAACTCCTTGCAGGTTTTCCGGTTTACGGTAAAACCATACCAAGTTATAATAAACACCGGTTTAACCATATAACACCGGTGACTAGTAGTCAAAACCAGACCTGAACAGAAAAAGCCGGATTAAAGTTGATCATGTACTAACAATTTAGCATTGTAAGTCATGTCGGGCTTTAATAAACGCTGGTTTATCAGAAAATACTTATGAATATCAAAAAAAGAACAACTTTGCAAAAAACACAAGAAGAATATGCAAGGCTTTTCATGGGTTGCCAGGCCCTAAATCGAGGCTTTTCATGGGCTGCCAGGCCACTGAGTTAAACCATTTTTCAAAGCCTTTTAAGATGGACCTCAATCTTTAACCAATCATTGTTTTAACTTTGACAAGTTCAGGGTCTATGAGATTGACTTGTCAAACGTTCGATGGGTCATACCAGGTTTACCTGGACGGAGTGGCTTACTTAAAGAGGTAGGATAACCCGGGGTTTTAGGTGAATACACCTGGCTTCCAAGCCTGGCTTGATAGCCTATTGCAAAGGTGCAGACTCTTTGTTCTTTGAGAAGCAAAGAGCCCCTAAACAACATTTGAGTTGTGCTCGGTGGGTGCCTATGTTTGAGTTGTGCTGGTGCAACACTCTCTTTGGCCCCACATAATTTCCTTTTTGGCTTTAAGCCTATCAAGAGGTGTAGCTATGGTGTAAATACAACCAAGCCCCCTAGCGATGTCCCTTTGGCTATAAGCCAATCAAGAGGTGTAGCTAAGGTTCAGATATGACCTAGCCCCCTAGTGATTTCCTTTTATATTGTGGCTTGACAAGCCAGATTAATAGAACTCCGCTTTGTAAACAGAAGCCCCCATGAAAACACATGATGTAAAACAAACAGAAACCCTGCTTTAGCTGAGGCTCCGGTTTATTATATTGACTATAATATATACATTGTCATAAGTATGTACATAAAAAGAGCCTATGGCTCAAGTATAGTAAGGCCAAATATGAGCTATATTCCACGGCTGCTGGGTCTCCTTCTCTGATTTACGTGAGTCTTTGTGCTCTCGAACATCAATGAGGTAGTATGATCCATTGTGCAAATTTTTGCTGACCACAAAAGGCACTTCCCAAGGTGGGGATAACTTGTGCATATCAGTCTGATCCTGGATGAGCCGGAGCACCAGATCGCCTTCTTGAAAAGTCCTAGTTTTAACCCGGCGACTGTGATAACGTCGCAGATCTTGTTGGTAAATCGCCGAACGTGCTGCCGCAAGATCATGCTCCTCATCTAACAGGTCAAGTGAGTCCTGACGTGCTTTCTCATTATCAGCTTCAACATAAGCCACCACGCGGGGCGAGTCATGACATATGTCACTAGGAAGAACTACCTCGGCTCCGTAAACCATGAAGAAAGGCGTGTAACCTGTAGATCTATTTGGTGTGGTGTTGATGCTCCATAACACGGAAGGTAACTCCTCCACCCAACAACCCGGCGTCCGCTTTAAAGCAACCATAAGCCGGGGTTTGATACCTCTCAAAATTTCTTGATTGGCCCTTTCTGCCTGACCATTAGATTGGGAGTGAGCCACTGATGACACGTCAAGCCGGATGTGCTCTCGTTGACAGAATTCCTCCATAGCACCTTTGGATAGATTAGTACCATTATCAGTTTTTAGATGAATTGAACCGCCGTGGCTGCATCACACTTACTGACTGGCTCTGCCTCTACCCACTTGGTAAACTTATCCACTGCTACCAACAGGTGAGTCTTTTTATCCTTGGACCTCTTAAAAGGTCCAATCATATCGAGCCCCCAAGTTGCAAACGGCCAAGTTATTGGGATCATTCTTAAATCTTGGGCCGGAACATGAGCACGGCGTGCAAACTTTTGACAACCATCACACCTCTTTACCAAATCCTCAGCATCATCATGAGTCGTCAACCAATAGAAGCCGTGACGAAAAGCCTTAGCCACCAAGGATTTTGAACCGGCATGGTGACCACAATCTCCCTCGTGAATCTCATGCAAGATCCCACAACCTTCTCGAGGAGAGACACAATGCTGAAACACTCCTGTGACACTACAATGATGTAGCTCTCCATTGACAATGGTCATTGATTTGGATCGCCAGATTATCTGTCGGGCCAGAGTTTCATCGTCTAGTAACTCGCCCCGGTTCATGTACTCCAGGTACGGGACCGTCCAATCCAGAATAACATGAAGAGCCGCCACCAATTGAGCCTCCAGGTCGGGCACAGCCAAATCCTCTTCCGTAGGTATCTTCACTGACGGTTTATGCAATACATCGAGGAAGGTATTGGGTGGCATCGGTTTACGTTGAGAGCCTAAGCGACTTAAAGCATCTGCTACTTCATTCTTCCGCTGGTCTATGTGGTCCACTTGATAACCTTTGAAGTGACCAGCCACTGCATCCACCTCTCGTCTATATGCTGCCATAAGTGGATCCTTGGAATCCCAAGTGCTAGATACCTGCTGAGCCACCAGGTCTGAGTCACCAAAGCACTTAACCTGGCTTAAGTTCATTTCCTTAGCCATCCAAAGACCATGGAGCAAAGCCTCATACTCAGCTGCATTGTTAGTACAAGGGAACATTAAACAGAGAACATAACAAAACTTATCACCTCGTGGGGAAGTTAATATGACTCCAGCACCCGAGCCCTCCAATTGCCTGGACCCATCAAAGTGAATAGTCCAATAAGTGTTGTCTAGTTTTTCCTCCGGTGCCTGCGACTCTGTCCAATCATTGATGTCGTGGGTTTGTCACAGCAGATGTCCTCATGAAAGGACTTAGTCGTGGAGCCATCGCTACGGGTTAGCTTAAAGGGGTTAAACCGGACAAGGGACATGATGGTTTTTATACTAGTTCGACCCCTTCAATGAAGGTAAAATCCTACGTCTAGTTGTGTTGGTATTGCTAGGGTTTCGATGACCAGGGAGCGAATCCGCTTTGCTTGGCTCTTGAGTTGTTGTCTGTCGTCCTCAAACCGTTGTCGGGTCGTCCATTTATATACAGAGTTTGACCCCCGCCGGTTTACAGAGTCCCGAGGCCGGATCATAAACGTGTTCGGCTCGGTCTCTATTCCGTCTAACTTACAACACAAGTTACATGAGAGAACCGGTTTACATCTACAGGCCTTAACTCGCCCTTGGGCCTTGGGCCTTCGTAAAGCGCCATCATCCTTTCATCTTCATGGGCTTCTAATCTTCATAGAGTTAATCCGGCTACTCCTGACCGGTTTACGTCCAGTAGTAATATCCCCAACATTAGGCCCCAAATTGATTTGAACTTGTTCATGTCAATCTTCAACACTTAAAAAAATTCCTCCTTTGCATCTTCACCTTGATCTTGTAAACCGTTGTGACGTCATACTCCAGGATCATGATAAATCGCCATGATGTCATCTTGTTATTAAAAATGATATATCTCACATTCAGTTAATGATCCTCCAACAATCGAGGCGGCCGCTCCTGTTAGGCGTCACTATTCTGGCTCCTTGATTCTCGCGCCTGTCACCTCCCCCTTCACCTTATAAATAGGGCCGAGGGTCATTTCCTTTTTCCCTCCATCTCTTCTCTTCTTCTTCCTCCTCGTGACGCCCCTGCACCCAAGCGCCGCCACCGTCACTGAGCTCCACCTCTGCATCTCCTTTGGCCGCTGCATCGACCTGATCGCACTAGAGAGTCGCGGCATATCTCCGCTGCTTCAACAGCCGATGTAAGTCTTCCCCTTTCCTCCTTTGTAGATCTATCTAGGGTTTCAATGTTCATCAAAGTTCATGAAGCTCCGGCATTGTTCCTCCATGTTCCTCTTCAGTCCATAGATGAAAGACCTTAAGCTTGATGCGTTCTATGTGGTAGCTATAGCATTCCTTGTCTTTGTATAAAAAACCGATCTGGAATTTTTGTGAATCACTTCGGGACCAACCTTTTTAGGTCTAAATCTTTTTAATTTCCTGTCATGTGGTAGACCCGAAATGCTAGCGTGATCTTTGCGAAATCTGTTTTTCCTCACTTAGTCATTTTTAGATTTGTACCCTTCACACTAATATGGACGGTTTAACTTTATAGAAAGCAATCTATCACATACCATTAGTCCCCTTGTAAACCGGCAATCCCTTTATCTCCACTGTCGTACTTCGGTTTAATAATAGGTGTATATCTCTGTTTCCGCTTATCGCTTTGTCTTTCATAATTGTAGCAGCCTCCGGTTTACCAAATTTACATACTTGGATTCCTTTGTCATGTTGCACCTTATGTATCACTTATGAATGAATTGTAAACTGGCATTTCTTTCCAGGTTTTCACTTGCAATGGCCAAGCAGTTTTATTCCTGCAACTGGGCTCCCTCCCGGGTTACAGAGGAACAACTGAATGGAATGGTCAAGATCAGCACTTTACCAAAGAAGAAAGAGATCCGCTGGCGAGTTCCTGAACCGGAAAATCCTCCCACCCCTAAGCAGGGTGAGGTAGTGGTGTTTGTTGATCACATAGGCCATGGTTTCAAACCGCCCGGATCAAAGTTTTTCCGGGATGTACTTGCCAGCTTTCTACTCCAGCCTCAAGATATTGGACCCAAATCAGTATCCAGTATATGCAACTTTCAAGTTTTCAGTGAAGTGTACCTACAAGAAGAGCCAACTGTGGAGCTGTTCCGGGATTTCTTCCATCTGAACCGGCGCACTGAATTTGTAGACGGACCCAATACTGAACTTGGTGGCGTCTCCATTCAAAAAAGAAAAGAGGTTGAATTTCCTCATTCCAAGCTGCACAGTCACCCCAAAGAATGGAATCAAACTTGGTTCTACTATAAAGACACCTCCCCTGAAGATGAGAATCCTCTGCCGGGTTACCGTGCCCACCGGCTTGCCAATACTCATCCACTTCCACAACGCCTAAGTGCCCAGAAACGGGCCCCGTACGCACCTCAACTCGCCAAGCTAATAGCCTTCTTGGCTAACGTCTTAACAGGTGTAGACTTTGTCCGTTGTTGGATATCTTGGAGCATCTTACTGTTAAGTCGCCGCTCCGGCTTAATGTGCGAATATACTGGTGAACTAGAAGACTCCCAACATCATATCAATATTTAGCTAACAGATGAAGAAGTTACTGACGCTGTCAAGAAAATATTGAACGAGTCGGAAGTTGTCTGCCGCCAAACCGGTTTAGACCCTTTTTACACAAAAAACAAACTGCCTGCTGTAAGTACTGTTCTTCCGCTTTACCCTTGATATCTTTAGACTGTCCAATCTTTGAATACCCTTTTGCTTATTTTTAAACAGGGTGATGATATGTTCTGGAAGAAGAAGCCTCAAGAGAAAGCGGTAAAGCCTTCCCGTCCTAAAACAAAAGCTGTCAAGAAAACCACAAAGTGGAAGGCACCTGAACGCATCAGTATGGAACTGGATGACGATCCGGATGAACCGGAAGTTGAGGTAGAACTTGATTCACTTGGTTCACTTTTCATGCATCTCATTGACAATGATACTTATCAGGAGGACGTTGAGGGCAGCCAAGCTGACGATGCAGAGGTAATTATCCTTTCCTCCGATTCAGACTCTCTGCCAACACAAAAATCGGTCAAGCAGTTCGGAAAGTAAGCTTTTCTCATCCTCTTGCTCACTTGGATCCAACATTTATTTTGAAGAAGCAGCAGCACGAGGCTCGCCGCACAACCCGGCACAGTGGCCAAAAGGTCACTTCGACCGATTTACCAGACAACCCGGTTCGAAAGCGTCGATCTGAGGTCTCACCCACTTCTGACACTTCTTATCCCAAGGCAGGCTATTTCCGACAACCTCTTAATCCGTCCGATTCAAATTATCAGGTGACACCTCCTTCATCCTCTGGCGAGTCAACAGTGACCCAACTCCCTCCTCTCAAAATCGTGGCTGGGTAAGCACTTCACCCCTTTCTTTTGATGTTTCATACTTTAGATGTTGTGCTAACCTTTGCATCTTGTTCTATTTAGAGCCAAAGCTAGACCTAGTAAAAAGGCTCAGGTGAATAACCCGCCCGAAGACCAGGTGGTTACTGAACCGGAACAGACTGCTGAACCGGAGGGTCCAAATCCTGAAGCTACCTTTGATGAACCACCCCCTCAAGATCACCATACTGATGAACAAATAGAAGTTGATACTGTTGTGCCTGATGATGAACCGACAAATCCAATCCGGACTGGTGACAGATCTTCTAGTCCGGTGAGAGCTACTGACACTCCATCAACCCTAGAAGAGGCTGCTGGAGACAAAGAAGGCGAGGTTATCATTACTGGTATTGGTCATAGCTCTCCTGGCCATCCTGTAATCTTGGCCAAACATAGTGCCAAGGAAGAGCGTGGTGCCATGGAAAAAGGCAAATGGAGCACCGACTTGTCAAGCTATGCCCATATCATCACTCAAGAACTCCACTCTGGTTTTCTAAACCGTCTGCACTCAAACCGTGATTATGAAGCCGGTTTGGTGAACCTGATGAAGGAACGCTATGAGGTATTTTCATCACTTTTCCTTTCTTAAATCCAAAGTACAAGTATCAACCCAAGTAGCCCCCAAGTGCCGGTTTATGATGGACGGTTTATCTTTCCAAGGTGAACCGGGTCTTTAATCCATGCTTCCATTTGAACATATGTACATCAGCCCCCAAGTGTCAAGGATAATGCTTGCATTGTACTTGAGACTTGCAAAATAAAGTTTCGACAATAGAGCAAATAGGCATTAGCCCCCAAGTACAAAGTGCATAACTTGTTATACGCTTGGTACTTCAAATACACATATCTCATTGATGATATATCTTGCCTCTGTAGGCCGAGCTGAGTAAAAGGGATGCTCAAACCGCTGACCTTCAAGAGAACGTCAAATCTTAGCAAGCAGAAGCTTCCAAAGCCAAGGAAGAGTTGACAAATGCCTTAGCCGCTATGGAAAGGCTGAAAGAGACCTTTAACAAAGAGCGTGCAGATTGGGAAACAGAAAAGGCCGGTTTAACAAAGAAGGCCGAGGATGTAGAGGTAGCCCTGAAGCCAGTGGTTGAAGAGATGACCGGCTTAAAGCGGCAGATTAATGCCATGACTTCTGCTGTGTTTGGTAAGTACTCTCTCATGAAGTTTTTGTAATTCGTAATACCGTATGAATGACTTGTTTACTGATGTTTAACCATGATAGGGATCCGCATTACTCATCTGGGCTCCGACATGCGGATGAAACTTAAAGCAGCCTACACTTTGATAGAACAGCTGTTTTCTGGATCCCAGCGAGCCGTTTGCACTGCATCTTATAACAAGCCCCCGCCATCGCTGATAAAAGAAACTATCAAAAAGCTGGCCATGTTGCCTGCCCAGATCGACGAACTAAAGACATCAGCCGCAAGGTCAGGTGCACTGACCGCGCTAATTCGGGCCAAGGCGTGGATTCCGGATCTTGATCCGGCAGATATCATCAAAGGCTATCTTGGTGTGAAAGAAGACGGTTCAGACTTCAATAATGACGATCTTTGAAGGCTGACCAAGGAGATGCGGCCTATAGCAAGCAAACTGGCGAAGGACGTAGATCTGTCACATTTTCAACCGGTTTACGATGCTGAAGGGAAAAGACAACCCGCACTAATTCATAATGTAGAAGAGCTTGTTCCGCCAATCCGTAAGCATACTTACGCTCCTGGTATTGACCCTTCCAGCCTTATTCATGAAGAAGCCATTTTTCAAGCTTTAACTGGAATCGACTAGTCAACAACTGATTTCCAGCGACTGGGGAGGGATGAAGAGAATATGCCCACTCAGGATGACCCTCAATCGTCAAGCCGTCCAGACGAGGAATCCTAAACCGGTGGCTGGTTTACCAGTTGCAGTCTTCCACTTTTGAAACAATTATTCAATTTGGGATGTTTAAAGCGCCTTGTAATAGGATAGCATGAACACCTTTATCTGCCATGCCATATAGCATGTTTTTTTTGCTTATTACTTAAAATTGCCATGCCTTTGGGAGTTATGATATGCATAGTCCATTATGGCTTTTGTTCCTGCATATAAAACTTGAAAATGTCCTAGTGGTTACCACTGGACGGGTCACAATGCCCAAAAAATATATACATAACTTGGATGGATAACCAAGATTGTAATAACCAGATATAAAATAGATGATACCTGTGACATACCTCGTTGGCTGACCAACTGTTTGTATAATAAGGGTGAAAAACACCAATCTGGAGTGTTGATGACTCCTTGCCCTTTTGTCGGTTCATATAAAAACCATATCGGGCTACAATAGCCACTGATTTGTTCGTATAATGCTGGTGACATCTAGTCAAAACCAGACTGGAGCAACGTATTGCCGGTTTAGAACTGATCATGTACTGACAACTGAGCGTTGAAAGCCATGCCGGGTTGTAATAAACACCGGTTTATCAGAAAATATTCATAAATCCCTTATCAAAAGATTGTAAAACAGCAAAGACAAAAGAAATATGCAAGGATTTTCATGGGATGCCAGGCCCTAAATCGAGGCTTTTCATGGGCTGCCAGGCCGCTGAGTTAAACCATTTTGCAAAGCCTTTTAAGATGGACCTCAATCTTTAACCAATCACCGTTTGAACTTTGACAAGTTCAGGGTCTATGAGATTGACTTGTCAAACGTTCGATGGGTCATACCAGGTTTACCTAGACGGAGTGGCTTACTTAAAGAGGTAGGATAACCCGGGGTTTTAGGTGAATACACCTGGCTTCCAAGCCTGGCTTGATAGCCTACTACAAGGGTGCAAGCTCGTTGTTCTTTGAGAAGCAAGGAGCCCCCAAGTAATATTTGAGCAATGCTCAATGGTGACCTATGTTTGAGTTGTGCTTTATGCAACAGACTCTCTTTGGTTCCACATAATTTCCTTTTGGCTTTTAAGCCTATCAAAAGGTGTAGCTATGGTGTAAATACAACCAAGCCCCCTAGTGATTTCCCTTTTTGGTTTTAAACCGTTCAAGAGGTGTAGCTATGGTTCGGATACGACCAAGCCCCTTAGTGATTTCCTTCATATATGTGTGGCTTGATAGGTCGGGTTAATAGAACTCCGCTTTGTAAGTGGAAACCCCCATGGAACCACACATGATGTAAAAAGAACAGAGACCCCGCTTTAACTAAGGCTCCGATTTATTATATAATATATACATTGTCATAAATATGTACATAAGAAGAGCCTATGGCTCAAGTATAGTAAGGCCGAAGAAGAGCTATATTCCACGGCCACTGGGTCTCTTCCTCCGATTTGCGTGAGTCTTTGTGCTCTCGAACATCGATAAGGTAGTATGACCCATTGTGTAGGTTTTTGCTGACCACAAAAGGTCCTTCCCAAGGTGGGGATAGCTTGTGCATATCAGTTTGATCCTTCGCCTTCTTGAAAGGTTCTGGTCTTAACCCGGCGGCTATGATAACATCGGAGATCTTGTTGATAAATCGTCGAACGTGCTGCTGCTAAATCACGCTCTTCATCTAACAGGCCCAGTGAGTCCGGACGTGCTTTCTCATTCTCCGCTTCAACGTAAGCCGCCACCCGGGGCAAGTCATGACGGATGTCACTGGGAAGAACCGCCTCTGCTCCATAAACCACGAAGAAAGGTGTGTAACCCGTCGATATGTTTGGTGTGGTGTTGATACTCCATAACACAGAAGGTAACTCCTCTACCCAACAACCCGGCGTCCGCTTTAAAGGAACCATAAGCCGGGGTTTGATACCTCTCAAAATTTCTTGATTTGCCCTCTCTGCTTAACCATTAGACTGGGGGTGAGCCACTGATGCTACATCAAGTCGGATGTGCTCATGTTGACAAAATTCCTCCATATCTCCTTTGGACAGATTAGTACCATTATCAGTTATAATGCTATGTGGAAAACCAAACCAGAATATCACCTTTTTAATGAATTGAACCGTCGTTGTTGCATCACACTTACTGACTAGCTCTGCCTCTACCCACTTGGTAAACTTGTCAACCGCCACTAACAGGTGGGTCTTTTTGTCCTTGGATCTCTTAAAGGGTCCAACCATATCGAGCCCCCAAGTTGCAAACGGCCAAGTAATCGGAATCATTCTCAACTCCTGAGCCAGAACATGAGTGCGGCGTGCAAATTTATGACAACCGTCACACCTTTTGACTAAATCCTCAGCATCAGCATGAGCCGTCAACCAACAGAAGCCGTGACGAATAGCCTTAGCCACCAAGGATTTTGAACCGGCATGGTGACCACAATCTCCTTCGTGGATTTCTCGCAAAATCTCACAACCCTCTTGAGGAGACACACAACGCTGAATTGCTCCTGTGACGCTGTAACGATGTAACTCCCCATTAATAATGGTCATTGACTTGGATCGTTGGATTATTTGTCGGGCCAAGGTTTCATCCTCCGGTAACTCGCCCCTGTTCATATAAGCCAAGCACAGGACTGTCCAATCTGGTATAACATGCAAAGCCGCCACCAACTGGGCCTCTGGGTCAGGAATAGCCAACTCCTCCTCTGTGGGTATCTTGACTGATGGATTATGCAGTATGTCGAGGAAGACATTAGGTGGCACCGGTTTACGCTAAGAGCCTAGACGACTTAAAGCGTCCGCCGCTTCATTCTTTCACCGGTCTATATGGTCAACTTGATAGCCCTTGAAATGACCAGCCACTATGTCCACCTCTTGTCAATATGCAGCCATGAGTGGGTCCTTAGAATCCCAAGTGCCAGATACCTGTTGAGCCACCAGGTCCGAATCACCGAAGCACTTAACCCGGCTTAAGTTCATCTCCTTAGCCATCCGAAGACCGTGGAGTAAGGCCTCATACTCAGCTTCATTGTTAGTGCAAGGGAACATTAAGCGAAGAACATAACAAAATGTATCACCTCGTGGGGAAGTTAATATGACTCCAGCCCCCGAGCCTTCCAATTGCCTGGACCCATCAAAGTGAATAGTCCAATACGTATTGTCGGGCTTTTCCTCTGGCGCCTGCAACTCGGTCCAATCATTGATGAAGTCCACGAGTGCTTGAGATTTGATCGTTGTGCGAGGTGTATATTTGAGTCCGTAAGGTCCAAGCTCAATAGCCCACTTAGCAATCCGGCCAGTTGCTTCTCTGTTTTGAATGATATCTCCCAGAGGGGCTGAACTGACCACTGTGATAGGATGACCCTGAAAATAATGCTTGAGCTTCCGGCTTGCCATAAACACCCCATACACCAGCTTCTGCCAATGCGGATACCTCTGCTTTGATTCGATAAGCACCTCACTGATATAATAAACCGGTCGTTTAACCGGATACTCCTTTCCAGCCTCCTTGCGCTCCACAACAATAGCCACACTAACAGCCCGGGCATTAGCAGCCACATACAACAGTAAAGGCTCTTTATCGACCGGAGTCGCAAGGATAGGCGGTTCAACTAACTATCTCTTCAAATCCTCAAACGCTTTATCAGCCGCATCGCTCCAGACAAAGTCATCCGTTTTCTTTAGCATCTGATATAAAGGGATAGCCTTCTCCCCTAGACGACTGATAAACTAGCTCAAAGCTGCAATCCGGCCCACCAGACGCTGAACGTCATTAATACATGCTAGTTTAGCCAACAAGGTGATAGCTGCGATTTTCTCCGGATTAGCCTCAATGCCCCTATTAGACACCAGAAAACCCAAAAGCTTGCCTGCCGAAACACCAAAGACACATTTGTCCGGATTAAGCATCATCTTATAAACCCGAAGGTTGTCAAATGTTTCTCTCAAGTCATCTATCAATGTTTCCTCCTTCCTGGACTTTATCACAATATCATCCACATATGCATGAACATTGCGCCCAATCTGCTTATGAAGACAATTCTGAACACAGCGCTGATAAGTCGCCTGGGCACTCTTGAGCCCAAAGGGCATGGAGACATAGCAGAAGGCTCCAAAGGGAGTTACAAAAGTTGTCTTCTCCTGGTCCTTAACTGCCATTTTGATCTGATGATAACCAGAGTAAGCATCAAAAAAACACAAATGGTAAAAACCCGTCGTAGCATCAATAATCTGATCAATACGAGGGAGGGCAAAGGGATCTACTGGGCAAGCCTTGTTCAAATCTGTGTAGTCCACACACATACGCCAAGTGCCGTTTTTCTTAAGGACCAGCACCGGATTAGCCAGCCACTCCGGGTGAAAGACCTCCACGATAAACCCTGCAGCCAACAGCCGAGCTACCTCCTCACCAATAGCCTTACGCCTTTCCTCGTTAAAGCAGCGGAGAAACTGCCTGACCGGTTTAAACTTAGGATCTATATTAAGTGTGTGCTCAGCGAGTTCCCTTGGTACACCTGGCATGTCAGAAGGCTTCCATGCAAAGATGTCCCGGTTCTCACGGATGAACTCGATGAGAGCGCTTTCCTATTTGGGATCCAGGTTAGCACTAATGTTGAACTGTTTGGATGAATCGCCAGGAACAAAATCAACCATCTTAGTGTCCGTAGACGATTTAAACTTCAATGCCGGATCATGCTCTGTAGTTGGTTTTTTCAAAGAAGTCATGTCGGCCGGATCAACCTTGTCCTTATAAAACTTCAACTCCTCTGTGGCACAAACCGACTCAGCATAAGCCGCATCACCCTCTTCACATTCCAAAGCAATTTTCCTGCTCCCATGTACTATGATGGTCCCTTTATGACCCAGCATCTTAAGCTGCAGATAAACATAACATGGCCTCGCCATGAACTTGGCATAAGCCGGTCGTCCAAACAGGGCGTGATACAGACTCTTGATTTTCACCGCCAACGTTAATGTTTCTGACCTTGAGTCACGACCATCTCCAAAAGCCACCTCTAGGGCTATCTTGCCCACTGGATATGCAGACTTACCAGGCACCACACCGTGAAAAACGTTGTTCGACGGTTTAAGATTCTTATCTGTCAATCCCATACGGCGGAAGGTATCATAGTAAAGGATGTTGATACTACTTCCACCATCCATAAGCACCTTGGTGAACTTGTACCCCCCAACTTGAGGTGCTACCACTAAGGCCAGATGGCCCAGATTATCAACCCGGGGTGGGTGATCCTCTCGACTCCATAAAATTGGTTGCTTAGACCAGCGCAAATACTGAGGCACTGCCGGTTCAACAGAGTTCATAGCCCTCTTGTGAAGCTTCTGATCTCGCTTGCACAAGCTAGTGGTGAAGACAAGATACTGCCCACTATTCAATTGCTTCGGATTGCTCTGATAACCCAACTGCTGCTGCTGATTCCCCTGATGGTTATGACCTCCCTGATTGCCCTGGTTCCCTTGATTGCCATGTCCTGTTTGATTTCCTTGAAATCCTGAACCGGAGCTGCTGCCTCCATAACCCGGCCCATGAAAACCACCTCCTAAACCGTCAGGCGGGCCATTGTCGTATTGAAACATATTGGAGTTCTTGAACTCTCGCATGATGTAACAATCCTTCCAAAGATGTGAAGCTGGCCTCTCCTTTGATCCATGCTTTGGACAAGGTTGATTTAACAGGCGCTCCAGATTGGGGCCGGACCCTCCGCCTCTCTGGGGCTGTTTGCCCTTACGACGCTGACCGTTATCCTGAGCATTGGTGTTAGCCACAAAGTCCAAACTATTGTCTGCCTTGCGCTTACCATTATTCCCATGACCTGCCGGATTGTGCTGCTGCCCCTTACCATTGTCGTTCTTTTTCCCCTTCCCCGGTTTATCCTCCTCAGACTCAGGGTCTTTGGTACTATCTGAATCAGCATATTTCACCAAAGCAGCCATAAGGTTGACATGTCATTGCAGTGACGCTTGAGCCTCCCTAGCTTTAGTTTTAATGGCATAAACCGGCAATTGCCCTCCAACGTCCAAACTGTTGTATCCGTGTTGATGTGGTCCGACGAATGCAGAATAGCTAAGACTCTCTTCACCCAATGGGTTGTAGACTCTCCATCCTCTTGAACATAGGCGGCTAGGTCCATAATTGACATAGGCTGCTTACAAGTATCTTTAAAATTCTAGATAAACCGGTGCTTCAACTCAGCCCATGACCCGATGGTGTTAGCCGGTAAACTCTTTAACCAAGTATGAGCTGTCCCCTCCAAGATCATGGTGAAGTACTTAGCACACACCGCCTCATCCACATCCAGCATCTCCATCACCATCTCATAACTCTCAACCCATGACTCAGGGGGTAAATTGGCAGTGTAATTGGGCACCTTACGAGGGCCTTTGAAATCCTTGGGCAGTCGTACATTACGCAAAGAGGGGAGAGACACGGCACCCCTAAAGAACTGAAGACCACACCTGGCTCAACTGAACTGGTAGAACGAACCAGAGTAGGCTGACGAGTCGCATGTTGTGCTGCTAACTCGGCTTCTCGACGTGCCCGTCCATGATCCCACATCCTGCACGTTAGCACCACCACCCGCTGGGTTATGCCCTCGCGGCGAGTTACGGTGATGTGCACTGCTTGACACGGCCGGTTCATCCTCAACGTGCCTGCTATAGCTCTGACTCGTACAAGGGGTGGAATGAATCCTCTCGCGACTATGCGAATAAGCCTGCTGCTGGTTTAAAGGTGTTTGAAGGAGCTCTTTGGCCCGTTGTGCCTCAATCGCCACTGGTGACTCGCCGTCAGTTGGGAGGGCTGCCAACCGTGAAGCGGCGGCCACAATGTTATCCAACGGGTTTGAGCAATGCCCCGGGGGCATCGGAACGTATTGTGGCACAATGTTGTTCTGACGAGGCGGGTTCATCGCACGCAGCTGAACCGGCGCTCCTGTTACCGGTGCCTCAGTCCGGTTCCCCACCGGCTGGTTACTGGTTCCGGCTCCTGGCGTGTTGAAGAGATTTCTTGGCTCATAACCCGGCAGGAGGTGCGACTGGTATCTCCTCCTCATGACCTCATCTGAGGCACTCTGGTCCAACCTAAGCTGGTAGGCCTGAGCTTCCAACTCGGCCCATTCTGTAGCCATCGAGGCGTTCTCTGCTGCCAGGTCCGCTTTAGCCTGAGTTATCTGATCCTTCACCTTTGCAATCTCCGCATTGTGCTGATCTCGGGTTGCAGCGTCCACTTCTGTTGCCATCAATGTTGCCAAAGCGTCGAACAAATCAGACAAAACCTAAGCGGGAGGTGGCGCAGAGCCCCCTACTCCTGCTGGCGTTGCTGTTGCTGAACCGGGGGACATTGCCGTGCCGGTAGAAGAGTGTTGCGCTGGTTGTGTACCGTCCATGAAGACCGCGACCCAGCATGGCAGATCAAGGGGGTCCGGAATATTGTTGCCATCGGAACCCCCACTAATCCGGCCGTCCTGCAGCTGATACAGTGACTCAATCTCTCCGGTTGAAGACTCGTCATCAGAACGGACAACAGTTTCCCCATCAGATGCCGGTCCATCATCATATTCTGCTCCATGGATGACACCTACGAAAGTGATAACCCACAAGTATAGGGGATCGCAGTAGTTTTCGAGGGTAGAGTATTCAACCCAAATTTATTGATTTGACACAAGGGGAGCCAAAGAATACTCTCAAGTATTAGTAGCTGACTTGTCAATTCAACCACACCTGGAAACTTAATATCTGCAGCAAAGTATTTAGTAGCAAAGTAGTATGATAGTAGTGATAATGGTAACAAAAGGTAACAGTAGTAAAAGTAATGTTTTTGGTATTTTGTAGTGATGATAGCAATAGCAACAGAAAAGTAAATAAGCGAAGAACAATATATGGAAAGCTCGTAGGCAATGGATCAGTGATGGCGAATTATGCCGGATGCGGTTCATCATGTAACAGTCATAACCTAGGGTGACACATAACTAGCTCCAGTTCATTGATATAATTTAGGCATGTATTCCGAATATAGTCATGCGTGCTTATGGAAAAGAACTTGCATGACATCTTTTGTCCTACCCTCCCGTGGCAGCGGGGTCCTTACGGAAACTAAGGGATATTAGGGCCTCCTTTTAATAGAGAACGGGAACAAAGCATTAACACATAGTGAATACATGAACTCCTCAAACTACGGTCATCACTGGTAAGTATCCCGATCATAGCACATAATAGGTGACTATAGACTTGCAAGATAGGATCAAGAACACTCATATATTGATGAAAACATAATAGGTTCAGATCTGAAATCATGGCACTCGGGCCCTAGTGACAAGCATTAAACATAGCAAAGTCATAGCAACATCAATCTCAGAACATAGTGGACACTAGGGATCAAACCCTAACAAAACTAACTCGGTTACATGATAGATCCCATCCAACCCATCACCGTCTAGCAAGCCTATGATGGAATTACTCATGCACGGCGGTGAGAATCATGAAATTGGTGATGGAGGATGGTTGATGATGACGATGGCGACGGATTCCCCTCTCCGGAGCCCCGAACGGACTCTAGATCATCCCTCCCAAGAGGTTTTAGGGCTTGGCGGTGGCTCCGTATCGTAAAACACGATGATTTCTTCTTCCTGATTTTTTTCTCGTCGAAACTCAATATATGGAGTTGGAGTCGGAAACGCAACAGGGGGCCCACGAGGTAGGGGGCACGCCCTAGGGGGGCAGGCGCGCCCTCCCACCCTCGTGGCAAGGTGGTGGGCCCCTGGCCTTCATCTTTGGCAGGTATTTTTCTTATTTTCTAAAAAGTGGCTCCGTGAAGTTTCAGGTCACTCCGAGAATGTTTGCTTAAATAACACCATGGTAATTTTGCTGAAAACAGCATCAGTCCGGGTTAGTTCCATTCAAATCATGCAAGTTAGAGTCCAAAACAAGGGCAAAAGTGTTTGGAAAAGTAGATACATTGGAGACGTATGAACTCCCCCAAGCTTAAACCTTTGCTTGTCCTCAAGCAATTCAGTTGACAAACTGAAAGTGATAATGAAAAACTTTTACAAACTCCGTTTGCTCTTGTTGTTGTAAATATGTAATGCCAGCATTCAAGTTTTCAGCAAAGATTATAACTAACCACATTTGCAATAACGCATAGATATCAAGTTTACTCATATCAATAGCATAATCAACTAGCGAGCCATAATAATAAATCTCGGATGACAACACTTTCTCAAAACAATCATAATATGATATAACAAGATGGTATCTCACTAGCCCTTTCTGAGACCGCAAAACATAATTGCAGAGCACCTTTAAAGACCAAGGACTGACTAGACATTGTAATTCATGGTAAAGGAGATCCAGTCAAGTCATACTCAATGTAAACTAATAGTAATGAATGCAAATGACAGCGGTGCTCTCCAACTGGTGCTTTTTAATAAGAGGATGATGACTCAGCATAAAAGTAAATAGATAGTCCCTTCGCAGAGGGAAGCAGGGGTTTGTAGAGGTGCCAGAGCTCGGTTTTGAAATAGAGGTGCATAATTTTTTGAGCAGTATACTTTCATTGTCAACATAACAACCAAGAGATGGCAATATCTTCCATGCTACACACATTATAGGTTGTTCCCAAACGGAATGGTAAAGTTTATACTCCCCCTTCCACCAACAAGCATCAATCCATGGCTTGCTCGAAACAACGAGTGCCTCCAACTAACAAGAGTCCCAGGGGGAGTTTTGTTTGCAATTATTTTGATTTAGTTTGCATAAAGCATGGGACAGGGCATCCCGGTGACCAGCCATTTATCTCGTGAGTGAGGAGCGGAGTCCACTCCTCTTGAGAATAACCCGCCTAACATGGAATATACACACAGCCCTAGTTGATATATGAGCTATTCGGGCATACAAAACAGGATATTTATTTGAAGGTTTAGAGTTGGGCACATACAAATTTACTTGGAACAGCAGGTAGATACCGTATATAGGTAGGTATAGTGGACTCATATGGAATAACTTTGGGGTTTATGGAGTTTGGATGCACAAGCAGTATTCTCGCTTAGTACAGGTGAAGGCTAGCAAAAGACTGGGAAGCGACCAGCTAGAGAGCGACAACAGTCATGAACATGCATTAAAATTAATCAACACCGAATGCAAGCATGAGTAGGATATAATCCACCATGAACATAAATATCGTGAAGGCTATGTTGATTTTGTTTCAATTACATGCGTGAACATGTGCCAAGTCAAGTCACTTAAATTATTCAGAGGAGGATACCACCCTATCATACCACATCATAACCATTTCAATAGCATGTTGGCATGCAAGGTAAACCATTATAACTCATAGCTAATCAAGCATGGCACAAGAAACTATGATCTCTAGTTGTCATTGCAAACATGTTTATTCATAATAGGTTGAATCGGGAACGATGAACTAATCATATTTACAAAAACAAAAGAGGTTGAGTTCATACTAGCTTTTCTCATCTCAGTCAGTCCATCATATATCGTCATAATTTCCTTTTACTTGCACGACCGAATAGTGTGAATAATAATAATAGTGCATGTGCATTGGACTAAGCTGGAATCTGCAAGCATTCAATAAACAGGAGAAGACAAGGCAATATGGGCTCTTTTGTCAGATCAACATTTATGCATATAAGAGCCACTTCTACAATTTAATCACGGTCTTCTCCTATCGACCCCCAAAGAAAAGAAAATAAATAAAACTATTTACACGGGAAAGCTCCCAACAAGCAAAAGAAGAACAGGAAATATTTTTGGGTTTTCTTTTTAATTACTACTACAAGCATGGAAAGTAAACTAATTAAAAGCTACAACTAATTTTTTGGTTTTTCTTAAGGTTTATTAAACACACAAGAAGAAAGCATAAAAAGGAAAATAAACTAGCATGGATGATACAATGAAAAAGTACGAGCACCGACATCTAGCAATGAGTGTGTGAACATAAATGTAATGTCGGTGAGAAATACGTATTCCCCCAAGCTTAGGCTTTTGGCCTAAGTTGGTCTATGGCCACGGTTGGCCTGGCGGATATCCATAATAGTAGTTGGGGTCGTACTGCGATGCAGCGGCTATCGCCTGCTGAGCTATAGCGTGGCGATGAGCGGCCTCCTCTCTCCTCTCGTACTCATCTTCCTCCTCTCTGGTAATAGTATATCCTCCGCTTGCCTGATAATCAAAGAAGGTAGGAGCAGGGAGAGTAATACGGACAGCACAGCGTCTGTCAAAGATTAGTTGATACTGGAGAGGTGATTTGTTCCTCTCAACAAACTGGTGGTGAACCATAGCATTAAAATCTAGATAAGCATGAGGTAATTCAATATCATCTTCGCGTATGGCTATACCAAGAAAATTAGCTATGCGGGTTGCATAAATTCCACCAAAGAAATCTCCATTAATTCTATTAAGATGCAACCTACGTGCAACAATGGCTCCCAAATTATATGATTTGTCTCCTGACACATCACTCCTAAGAATACTGAGATCGCACTACAAAAAATATACACTTCCGTGATGATACGTGTTTGTCATAGTAGGTCGCTTTTTTTGTCATGCATGTACATCCATGACAAATTTATGACAGAATCAAGATAGTCATACCTGTGCTGTCGTAGAAGTGTTCCATGACATTACCAAAATTATCATCACGGAAGTGTCCACTTCCATGACAATAAATCGCGCGTCACAGAAGTGCTTTCGTCAAGGGTGACCGACACGTGGCATCCACCGTAACGGAACGCCGTTAAGCTATCGGGTCGGGTTTTGGATCCGATAACCCGTTAACAGCCCCGACCAATGGGGATTTTCCACGTTGTTGGGGATATCACTACTGGGCGTAAACCGGCCTATCTGGGCCGGGTTAACTTCGTCAGTAGTTAAGTATGTTAAAGCCCAAGAAGGCAGATGAAGGCTCAAGGCCCATAATCGGTTCAAGGCCTGTAGCCGTAAACCGGCGTTGGTATTTAACTTGTATTGTAAGTTAGGAATAAGTAGAGACCAAATCGGAGACATCTATGAGCTGGTATTGGGACTCTGTGAACCGACGGGCGTCACCCGTGTATATAAGGGGACGACCCGGCGGCGGTTCAAGGACAACAGACAACAACTTGAGACATAGGTGAAGCTTGTTTGCTCCCTAGTCATCGAAACCCCATCAATTCCATCACAACTAGACGTAGGCTTTTACTTCATCGAAGGGGCCGAACTAGTATAAACTCTCTTGCGTCCCTGTGTCCGCTTTAACCCCTTCAAGCTAACCCGTCGCGATGGCTCCACGACTAAGTCCTTTCTCTAGGACATCTGCCGTGACAAAACCACGACACACGTGTAAAATCATCATTGGCTAGGGGAAATACATGTCGGCTCATCGTTGGGACAGATGTCATCCACTCACTGGACAGTAGGCGCCTATGATACGTCGACACATGGCATGGCCCAACAGTGGCCCATTCCTGTGGAAAGGCCGGCCCATTTGACTTGGTCAAAAGCTGGCGGGCCGGCCCATGGAAAGCCTATTCATGGCCTGTTCGCATATAGCCCGTTACGCCCTATCTGAATTAGGCCCAGTAGCATCATCTAGGCCGTCCAATATGATTCCAGCCCGTTTTCACTTCTGGCCTATGTATAGCCCATGACGTATTTCGGCCCATATGAGGCCCTTTGTAACTCTTGGCCCATTAGCGGCCCGTGCTGAAACTGGCCCGTAATGAACAGTGTATCACTTTACACCCATTAACGGCCCGTGGTGAAACTGGCCCGTAATGGACAGTGTATCACTTTATACCGATTAACGGCCCGTTATTCCGTTGGGTCGTATCTAGCCCATGTTATCTTTCGGCCTTCTTAGAGCCCATTTATTCTTGAGCTCATTTCCAGCATTCGTTTACTTATGGCCCGTTACTGTCATTTTCTGCTTGTGGGCCAAATTCAGCCCGTGGTTACAGTCGGCCCGTTTGTGGTCCGTTAATACGTTGGGCCGTTTTCATAGCATCATCAAATACGGCCTATTAACGATGGCCCGTTATGGTCGGCCCATGAACGAACGATTCCAACTCTAGCCCATTTACGACCAGAATGCGGTCTGTTTGGCCCATGTTTGGCCAATCGATCATACGGCCCGTATAAGGCCCATTGATGATACGGCCCGTAGAAGGCCCAATGATGATACGGCCCGTAGAAGGCCCATTGTTTCTACAGCCCGTAGAAGGCCCACTGTTTCTATGGCCTGTAGAAGGCCCACTGTTTCTACGGCCCGTAGAAGGCCCACTGTTTCTACGGCCCGTAGGAGGCCCAGTGTCACTACAGTAAATATTAGCCCATGGTTATTGTGGCCTAGTTTTAAAAAATAGGTTATTGCAGCTGAGGGAGTCCTGGATTAGGGGGTGTTCGGATAGCCGAACTATACCTTCAGCCGGACTCCTGGACTATGAAGATACAAGATTGAAGACTCCGTCCCGTGTCCGGAAGGGACTTTCCTTGGCGTGGAAGGCAAGCTTGGCGATACGGATGTTCAGATCTCCTACCATTGTAACCGACTCTATGTAACCCTAACCCTCTCCGGTGTCTATATAAACCGGAGGGTTTTAGTCCGTAGGACAACATACACATCAACAATCATACCATAGGCTAGCTTCTAGGGTTTAGCCTCTCTGATCTCATGGTAGATCTACTCTTGTACTACCCATATCATCAATATTAATCAAGCAGGACGTAGGGTTTTACCTCCATCGAGAGGGCCCGAACCTGGGTAAAACTTCGTGTCCCTTGCCTCCTGTTACCATCCGGCCTAGATGCACAGTTCGGGACCCCCTACCCGAGATCCGCCGGTTTTGACACCGACATTGGTGCTTTCATTGAGAGTTCCTCTGTGCCGTCGCCGTCAGGCCCAATGGCTCCTACGATCACCAATAGCGATGCAGTCCAGGGTGAGACCTTCCTCCCCGGACAGATCTTCGTCTTTGGTGGCTTCGCACTGCGGGCCAATTTGCTTGGCCATCTAGAGCAGATCGAAAGCTACGCCCCTGGCCGTCAGGTCAGATTTGGAAGTTTAAACTACACGGCTGACATCCACGGAGACTTGATCTTCGACGGATTCGAACCACTGCCGAGCACGCCGCACTGTCACGACGAGCACGATCTAGCTCTGCCGCTGAATAGTGCCCTGGAGGCCGCACCCGCATCGGCTCCGACCCTTAGTTCGGAGCCAACCGCGCCGATCGAGGATGGGCGGTTGGACGCCACCTCGGGGGTTGTAATCCCAACGGCGGTTGAGCCGAACACAAGCCCCATACTCTGCAAGACTCGTGACTCCATGGAGCCGGATTCTTCTCCGAACTCCGAACCCTCCGCGCCCCTACCGATCGAATCCGATTGGACGCCAATCATGGAGTTCACAGCCGCAGACGTCTTTCAGCACTCGCCTTTCGGCGATATCCTGAAGTCACTGAAGTCTCTCTCTTTATCAGGAGAGCCCTGGCCGGACTACGGTCAGCAAGGTTGGGGTAAGGACGATGAAGAAATTCAAAACCCACCCACCACCCACTTCGTAGCCACTATTGATGACTTAACCGACATGCTCGACTTCGACTCCGACGACATTGATGGTATGGACGCCGATGAAGGAGACGATGAAGAACCAGCGCCTATTGAGCCCTGGAACGCCACCTCGTCATACGACGTATACATGGTGGACGCACCAAAAGATGACGACGAAGAGCGGAAGGACGCACCGAAGGATTGTTCCCTCGAAAAGCAGTCAAAGCGGCGACACAAGCGCTGCCCCAAATCCCGCCTCGACAGAAATAGCGATCACATAGACCCAGCGCTGGAGCAGGGCGAACCGCTGCTGGACAACGGCAATCCGAATAATCAAACCAAACAAACAAATCCTATCAAGGATAATGGTCCGGACGACATAATGCCGGACAGGCACCCGGAGCAGCAGAACGCCTGTAAAAGGCTTGTTGCCACCGCGAGGAGCCTTAAAAAGCAGAAGCGAAGACTCAAGACCGTGCAAGACACACTCCAATTCAGATGGAGCAAAATACTCAACATTGCAGCAAGGTACGGCGACAATCGCCCCTCCAAAAGCTACCCAAAGCGGAAGCTGCTACCCGAATTCGATGAGGAGGCCATAGACCCCCCACAACCAAATATCAAAGCAGCCACCTGGTCGGATAGACGACCCCTCTACCAACACAGAGAGGCATACAGCGCCGCTCACAATACAACACGCGACCCAGGCAAGGGTTCGCACCCAAAGGACGGCACAACAAGATCCATCTATGGACCACACAAGCGCCCCCCAGCATACAATGCAACACAACAAATATCCGAACAACGCGGTACACCCAGCTACAGGGGTGCCGCACACCCTCTATGTTTCACCGACGAGGTGCTGGACCATGAATTTCCAGAGGGATTCAAACCCGTAAACATAGAGGCATACGATGGAACAACAGACCCCGGGGTTTGGATTGAGGACTATATCCTTCATATCCATATGGCTCGAGGAGATGATCTCCACGCCATCAAATACTTACCCCTCAAGCTCAAAGGGCCAGCTCGTCACTGGCTCAAAGGCCTCCCCGAAAGCTCCATTGGAAGTTGGGAAGAGCTCGAAGACACCTTTCGGGCAAATTTTCAAGGAACTTATGTCCGACCTCCGGATGCGGACGATTTGAGTCATATAACTCAACAGCCCGGAGAGTCACCCGAAAGCTTTGGAACAGGTTTCTCACTAAAAAGAACCAGATTGTCGACTGTCCGGACGTCGAAGCCTTAGCGACTTTCAAGCATAGCGTCCGTGACAAATGGCTCACCAAACACCTCGGCCAAAATAAGCCGAGAACGATGGCCGCATTAACAAACCTCATGACCCGCTTTTGCGCGGGTGAGGACAGCTGGCTAGCCAGATGCAGCACCAGCGACCCCAGTACATCGGGAAGTTAGAGATGGAAACGGGAAATCACAGCGCAACAGCAATAACAAATGCCGGAATAAAGAAGACATCACGAAGGGCACGGTAGTAAATGCCGGATTCAAAAGCTCTCGGCCAGGTCAAAAGCCGCCCACTAAAGGCACCAGGGATGAACTGTCCAGCCTCAACAAAATTCTGGACCAAGTATGTCAGATCCACAGTACCCCGGGTAAACCTGCTAATCATACCCACGGAGAATGTTGGGTCTTCAAGCAGTCCGGCAAGCTCATGCCGTACACAAGGGGGAGGACACACCAAGTGAAGACTAGGACGATCCCCCCAAGCAAGACACGGGGGAACAAAAGAAATTTCCACCAGAAGTCAAAACAGTAAACATGTTACACATGATCAAGGGAAAAAACAATGCGGCACTCCCAGGAAAATATACCCAAGTGCCTGTCACCGCGAAGTCCTGCCACTGGTCGTCTCAACCGATCACTTTCGACCATCGTGATTACTCAGCAAGTATCCGACACGCAGGATGGGCTTCCCTAGTATTAGACCCAGTAATTGGCAGATATCACTTCACACGAGTCTTGATGGACGGCAGCAGCAGCCTAACCTAATATATCAGGATACAATCCGCGGAATGAGGTTAGACCCAACACAAATTCGCCATAGCAATACTATCTTTAAAGGAGTAACGCCAGGCCCAGGGGCTCTTTGTACGGGCTCCCTCCTACTACAAGTTATATTCGGCTCCCCCGATAACTTCCGCCGCGAGCATTTAACCTTCCACATCGCTCCGTTTCAAAGTGGCTATCAAGCACTGCTAGGACGCGACGCTTTCGCTCGCTTTCATGAAATACCGCGCTACGCCTCCCTCACACTCAAGATGCCCGGTCCACGTGGCATCATTTCAGTGCACGGAAATATCAAGCGATCTCTGCGCGCAGAAGGGAGTGAGGCTGCCTTGGCAGCCGAACACTAAAGGCGCCCGGACTAGCAAAAGCATCCAATAGGTCGTCAAGACCTCAGACACAACTAATCAAGTCCGGCGCCGCTACTTATATCGAATAAATGGTCACACCCCTATTTGTCAAAACAAGGGGCTCAACGCGCAGACAAACGATCATCGTGCTACACCCGTCCAGGATACGGCACAATGGAGACACACGCGCAGACGTGCAGCAGGGACCCGCTCCAAGGATTCTTTTTAGATTAAGACCCTGCGTAAACCTTTCTTACTGTCTCTTGTTGATACACATCCACCGTTGAGAAGGATGCTGATGTCTTGGCATGTGGCCACGCCAGAACAATGCACGTACCTGGACACAAGGGGCTTCTCACAAAGCCCATTACTTAGGCCCGGTTTATACCACAAAGACCAAATACCTTAGGGAGTGTTCGGCGTCGCGAGTTTGGCCCTATATGCATCAGCTCTGAATCATTGTCTTTGGTCAAATGTTGGGTTTGCCCGGCTCCTGTGTTTTGGTGCCTTACGTTTCGCTTTACCAGCTAAGGTAGCACCAGGAGAACTACTGCGATTGTGCCCTGGTTCATCCGGACGAGCACCTCAGTAGAGAAAGCCAAAAACTGACTGTCATGATATAGCGTGAGACTGGTCAACCACTCGATGACCCATGGGAATGTTAGAATTCCTCCGCCTTAACGAAGGGCCGTTTTCCGGCCAGGCATGTACGCACCCCGGGATCGGGAGAGTGCGGAGTCACCAGGGGCTATCTAGTAGCCCCACTGTTAAACTCCTATGGCTAAGTGAAAGTGTTAAAGGCGTTATAGTCCGGTTGCCTCGCTCGCTCCGCTATCACCTCCTTAATAGGACCAAGACGTTGGGTTACGTGTGAACGCGTGTTTCTGCGAACACCTCCGCATTATATGTGTGGGGGTTGAAGCCGACGACTGCAATCTTTCAGGTTATACACATGTATACATAAACGGCCGCCCAGGAGGCATCATAATACTTTCAGGCAAAAGTATAGAAGTAGCCTTATGAAAATTTATAAAAGCATTTCGCTTACAATGAGATTACATGTCACTCAAACATAATATTTTTTGAGCACTAGGTCTCTATCAAACGAGCACCCTCAAGAACTTCCTCAAAGTAGTGCTCAGCAGCCCTTCGACCTATGGCCGAATCCTGCGCTGCAACAGTGGTAGCATCCATCTCTGCCCAGTATGCTTTAGCACGGGCAAAGGCCATTCGTGCGCCTTCTATGCACGCCGACCTCTTCATCGCATTTATGCGCGGCACCACGTCAAGGAACTGCTGCACCCAGCTGAAATAGCTGCTCGGTTTTGACCTTTCCGGCCATAGCTGATCCACAACAAACCTCATGGAGAGTTCGGACAACCTATTTAGTTTGGCCCATTCGGCTAATTGGTCCTTCAATAAAAGCGGACGCTCGAGAGAAAGGAATTGTTTCCGAAACAGCTGGTCTACTTCACGGTCCGTCCGACTCTGGAAGTACTTGGCCGCATCAGCAGCGCTCGCCGCCAAATCCATATACACATCTTCCGAGCTCCACAGCCGATCCAGAGGGGCATACCGTGGATCTCTGAACTTCCTCTGCAGCATAAAGGATTTCTCGGCTACAATATCCCCGGCTTCCCATAGCTCCTCCTTCTTTGCCCTCATTGCAGAGCGGAGGTCTTTTCCCGTTGCAGCAGCCTTCTCAAGGTCCGATGCCTTTGCCTGGTTTTCCTTTTCAAGAACCCGGCAACGGTCGACGGTGACTTCTAATTCTATGGCCATACTGGCCATCTTATCTCGGCTCGCAACTCTTCGGCCGCCTTCAAAGTAGCCGCATTATCCAATTTCGCTTGTTCCTTGGCTTGGGAAAGTTCCGCCCGCAAGGCTTCAACAGTGGCAGCTCCATCTGCAGCCATAACACGTTAAACATACTGGCTTCATGCTTCTCTCACTATGCGGCGTTTACCAGATAATAACACTTACCCTGCGCCTCGTCAAGCCTTTTGTTAACAAGCTCGATGTCGGCGTCTGCCGCATCCAATTGCCGTCTTAAATGGGCAAACTCGCTAGTCTGGCTAGCCACCGGAGCTTCCATCACCTGCTCATAGAGGCAGTATGGTTACTACCTGGGATTATGATCCTCTGATCGTCGTCGTTCCCAACAACAACCAGTGTCTTAGGGGCTACTATCTACATAGGGCACACTTAGCATGTGCAGGGTTATCATACATTATTTTACGTACCTCAAAACCTGTCAATAGACTCATAAAAGCTTTATGCAATCCGCTTTCGACGGACAAGATTCTCTCCATCACCGTATTCATCAGCACACGGTGTTCATCTGAGATGGCCGCTCGCCCCACCAACTCCCTCAGAACATCTGACCGCACACTAGACGGTGCCGGACTCGTTTGTCTGCTCTCTTCGGGAGCCGGACACTGGGAACTTCAGGGGTCGACGGGATTATCTTCTGGCCTCGCCGGACTCAGAGAGGCCCTCCGCGACGACACTATAGGGTCGCCCGCTTCCGGAGCGGAGGAGTCCGGAGGAAGCGTTTCGCTCTCCATCATCTCTGGAAGAAGATCCCCCGAAGACGAGCTCATTTGAGAGGGGCTAAGGCCCGAACTGCAAAGATACATGCAGTGGTTATCTTCTCAGAAGAAAATACGACATATCTGTACTATTAAGGTATTTTGGGTCACTTACGACTCATGGGAGAATTGATCCCCCCGCGGACTTTGTGCGGCAACCGCACCCCCCGGGGTAGGACCCTCTGTGGGAGACTTCTTCTCCCGTTTGGAAGCTTCGGCTTTCGAATCCCTAGACGCAATCCTTTTCCTCTTCTGGTCGTCTTCCTTCATGGATACGCTCGCTCCCTCGGCTAGAGCGGCCGGCATTTGGGGCCCGCGACCGCCCGCATTTTCCTTCAAGGGCTCCGGGCAAGGTGCGGTCTGGAGCATCTTTTCCAATATCGGATTTTCCAAACCCTCAGGGAGGGGGGCCGAGCACCGAATCAACTTCGCCTTCGTTAGCCAGTCTTGGTCAAAAAGCAAGCTCTCAGAAATAACTTCGCATCAAAGGAGAGGTAGTACGCTCGGTCGGAAGATGCCTTACCTATTCAGCGGCACGGTTGCTACTCAGGCCCACGTCCTCGGTAATTTCCGGACACTCCACTTGAGGTCCGAAGAACAACTTGTACATCTCCTCGTGCGTCAGGCCGAGGAAATTTCGAATGGTGCGCAGTCCCTCGGGATTGAACTCCCACAAGCGAAGAGGTCAGCGTTTGCAAGGCTGGACTTGACGAACCAGCATAACTTGTGTTACTGCGACCAAACTGAAATCTCCATTAAAGCGATCTTGAATGCGGCTTTGTAGTATAGGCACGTCCTTGGCCGGGCCCCAGCTCAATCCTCTGCTAATCCATGACATCAGTTGTGGAGGAGGGCCCGGGCGGAAAACGGGGCCGGCCGCCCACTTGGCACTTCTAGGAGCCGTGATGTAGAACCACTCCTGTTGCCACAATTCAGACACCTCTGGAATGGAACCTTTGGGCCATGCAGCTCCCGACATCTTGCGTATTGAGGCACCTCCACACGCCGCATGTTGCCCCTCAATCATCTTTGGCTTTACTTCAAAAGTCTTGAGCCATAGGCCAAAGTGAGGGGTAACCCGGAGGAAGGCCTCGCACACAACAATAAACGTCGTGATATGAAGAAAGGAGTCCGGAGCTAGATCATGGAAATCTAGCCCGTAGTAAAACATCAAGCCCCTGACAAAAGGATCCAATGCAAGGCCTAGACCTCGGAGGAAGTGGGAGACGAACACGACGCTCTCGTTGGGTTCGGGGGAGGGGACGGCCTGCCCCCGGGGAGGCAGCCGATGTAGAATCTCGGCGGTCAGATATCTGGCCTCCCTCAACTTTTTGACGTCTTCTTCCGTGACGGAAGAAGGCACCCATCGGCCTTGAAGGCTAGATCCGGACATAACTGAAGGTTCGGAGCACCTGACCTGAACTTTGGGTGTTTGAGCTTGAGGTGGGGGAAGGATTCGATTGAGCACGGGAGGGAAAAATAAAAGGCCTCGTCCCTTTATAAAGAGGGTGGATATCGAGCGTCCTCTCTGTGTCCGTTTGGACTTGCCTATGATCTAGGAGTCCTAGAAGCGGTTGGGTTACCCACGCCCGTATTGATGAGAATCCCGGAATAAGGGGGCACGATCTCTGCTTTGACAAGACGTGCCAAGGAAGCCGCCTCGCATGACGCGCTGAGGTGGGATAATTAAATGACTCAGATAAAGGCTTGGCCATGGTGTGTCGCACCATGGAATACGTCAGCAGATTAGATTTGTGTAAATATTATTCTCTCTATGGCAATATGTGGAAAACTTATTTTGCAGAACAGGACACTATCTTTGTGTTTAAAATCTTCTATGAAGTACTTGGAGGAGGAACCCGCCTTGCAATGCCGAAGACAATTTGCACTCCGGACTCGTCTTCATTGAAGCCTAGTTCAGGGGCTACTGAGGGAGTCCTGGATTAGGGGGTGTTCGGATAGCCGAACTATACCTTCAGCCGGACTCCTGGACTATGAAGATACAAGATTGAAGACTCCGTCCCGTGTCCAGAAGGGACTTTCCTTGGCATGGAAGGCAAGCTTGGCGATACGGATGTTCAGATCTCCTACCATTGTAACCGACTCTATGTAACCCTAACCCTCTCCAGTGTCTATATAAACCGGAGGGTTTTAGTCCGTAGGACAACATACACATCAACAATCATACCATAGGCTAGCTTCTAGGGTTTAGCCTCTCTGATCTCGTGGTAGATCTACTCTTGTACTACCCATATCATCAATATTAATCAAGCAGGACATAGGGTTTTACCTCCATCGAGAGGGCCCGAACCTAGGTAAAACTTTGTGTCCCTTGCCTCCTGTTACCATCCGGCCTAGACGCACAGTTCGGGACCCCCTACCCGAGATCCGCTGGTTTTGACACCGACAGCAGCCACTAGCAAACCACAGAAAAAGAACTGCACTGACTACAAGCAAACAAATAAATAAGACAACAAGGAAATAAATAAGCAAGCAACTTACACTAGGCTATCACGGCTATTACACATATTACATCCACTTGGCATCAAAGTTTGCCACCAGTGCAAATATAGGGAACACAGCAGCATATAAACGCCATAGCAAAACAAGTCCAGAACTGAAACCACTTCAGAAGAGCTCAAGAAACAATATCCTGGGTACCCATAATGCTGGCAAGATGCTTAGAAAGCTTATTAAGTTTCTCTTGTTTGGCGCTTAAGTCCTCCAGTGCTTGTTGTTGCACTAGAAAGTATGCATCTGAATTCTGCGGGGACTTCCTCAGTCCTTCGGCTTCCTGTCGCATAACATTTGATCGATGTCTTTCAACTTGAAGTTGAGACTCAAGAAGCCGAACTGATTCACGCAATGAGTTCGAAGAGCTGGTGCCAGCAGTGGTAGCCAGTAACTCGAACACTACATCAAGACAGGACTTTGGGGTTGTCTCAGTGTCTTCAATATAGTTTTTATCAGCTTTCTTGGAGACCAACAGGGATGTATCACTATCTTGAACCTTATCTGCATTACTTCCTTTACCATTGCATAACAGGGTACTCTTCTCCAATATTTTATCCGCGTTCTAAAAGAGAAACAAACAAACACATCTCAGGTTTACAATGTAGTATATGAAACTCATTTTGGTAAACCAGTTCAGTAGTAAGGTGGACAGGATAACAGCATGAAACAAACATATATTTATGTAGTATGGTCAGTGTATGGTCTATATCATTCTAGTTTATGTTGCCAAATCAAGATAGATACAGTTCGAATCATATCTATTTAAGACAAAGCAGCATAGACAGAATATAAGTGTGGGAAACTACACAGCAATAACAACACTTGTAATGTGCATGGCATGAGAACATAACTGTTTATTCAATTGAAACTGAAATCAACATAGAGCAAGTTACAACAGCAAATAGCCAAACATGTTGAAGAAATAGGTTTAAAACATACCTGTTGCGCCATTGGAGTTTCAATTGCATCCTTCAAATTTGAAATTAGTTGGTATCAGTAAATGCAGTGATGCAAGAGCAAAGTAGTATGAACCATAGCTACGGAACCTGACCTAAGAACAATTCTTCTTCTACTTTAAGCATTGACTTCGGGTTCGGAGTGGTGGTCCTCGTGATTTGGGCACTACAGTTGCCTTACTAACTGCTCGTGTTTGGGTGCTCTGTGGTGGAGACGGTGTTGTGTCAACGGGAACTGGGTGTCTATCTGCTGGGGTTGGGGTTAGAAGGGGTGTAGCTGGTTCTCTGTCCAACTGGGTAGGGGTACAATCTGCATGAGTGTGGGTTATGTGTGGTGGGGCTGGCTCTTGGGCAAGTACAACCATGGTTCTATCTGCATCGACAGGTAGCACGATCTTTTCTGAAGACCGTGTTTTAACTCCCACAGATACTGCCATCACTCCCTCCAATTAAAATGGCTGATAAACAAGAAAAGTAATTGAATGTACAGACATTGTAAGATAGACAGGTGCAATGGATAGTAGGGAAGAAAACAGGGCATGAAATAATTCACATTTATGTTGTCTAAGAAAACAGAATAGCGGGACATAATTTCACATATATGATGGCTAATTAAACAGGATAGCATGACACAATTTCACATGTATGATGGCTAACTAAACAGGATAGAATGACATACTTCAAAATATGATGACTATGTAAATAGGATGACATGATATAACTATACGGTGTGTCTATTAAAGTGGTTGGCATGCCATAAATCACAAACATGCCGTCGATGGAAACATGATGGCATGATATAATTCACGGATAGAATGACATAATTTAAATATGATGACTATGTAAACAGGATGAGATGATATAACTATATTATGTCTTTAGAAAATGGGTTGGTATGCCATAATTCAGATACATGTTGTCTATGTAAACATCATGGCATGACATAATTCAAATATATGATTTATATACTAAGGAAGTGAGCAGAGGGCAATCGCATATATGATGTGTCAACTAAGGAGATGGCATTCAATATTGTGTATATGATGTAAAAACTAAGCATTGCAATACAACATATGCATTATATGAGTAATATAAACCTGCCAAGTTTGAGCATACTCCTCAGGGGGGATAATAGGACTGGTCATCTGCCTCTGAATCCTCCTCTGAAGAGCTATCTGTAACCAGCAAGATATCTGCTTCAGCAGGTAGCATTGTCTGTTTTGAAGACCTTGTTTTCACTCCAGATTTCTCCATCACCAATTCAAATGGCTGATGCACAGGAAGAGCAGTTGAATATACAAACATTGTCGACAAAAGTAATGAGAAATACAAAAAAAGGACGGCATGATATAATTCACATATATGACGCTTGCCTAAACAGCATGGCATTGCATAATTCACATACATAATGCCTTTCAACAAGATAACATTGCATAATTCACATATATAATGTCTTGCAACAAGATGGCATTGCATAATTCACATATATGGTAATTAGACACTAAACAGGTGGCATTCACATAAAGCATGTCTAAACTAAGCAAATGACATACCAATGCAAGATACCATACGCACGATATGAGCAACATAACCCTGCCAAGTTAGGGCATGCACCTCGGGGGGGAAATATGACTGGTCATCTGTCTCTGAATCCTCCTCTGAGGAGCTATCGGTAACCAGCAAAACATGCGCTTCGTCAGATAGCATTATCTGCTCTGAAGACCTTGTTTCCACTCCAGATTTTTCCATGACCGTGCCAAATGGCTGATGCACAGGAAGAGTAATTGAATGTACTAAAATTGTTGAAAAATTTAACACGTAATAAAAAAATGATGGCATGATATAATTCACATATAAGATGTCTGGCTAACCAGGGTGGCATTGCAAAATTCACATATATGATGCCTGGCTAGACAAGATGGCATTGCATGATTCACATATACGATAAAGAAACTAAACAGATGGCATTGACACAAAGCATGTCTAAACTAAGCAGATGACATCTTTAATGCATACAGTAAGCAATGCAAGGCACCATATGCATGATATTACCAACATCAGCATGCCAAGTTAGAGCGAAGACCTCATGGGGTAAATAGGAGTGGTCTTCTCCTTCTGAATCCCCTTCATAACAGTTATCTTCCTCTTGATTACGATCCGAAATGGGTGGAGGGGGGCTGCCTTTGCGCCCACCATGGAACAACGTCTGCATGAAATTTTATTGCCACGCAAGGCTCGTCTCTTTTGCTCTACATGATCAGTTCCATTGTGTACAATAACTGGCATGCATAGGAATAAAACATAGTGAGATTATGTAAGGAGTGCATGCACAAATCCAGAGTGATGGTAGCAAACTGTGGATAGACCCAAAACCAATGATAGCAGGCAGATAATAGCTTTAGTTAAAAATACAGATAATGGCTCCTTTAATGTTTGTTTGCACCCAACATGAAACTCATAGTAGACACCGGAGATTAACCAGATAGTAGATAGATAGTACTGATTGCTGCCCCAATATGTACCCCACAACCATTTAAAAACTCAAGTTTCAGCATTAGTTTGGACCTGACTCGGAGTCTAATAGGTGAACACGACGATAATGTGGCATGTCATCATATTAAGCGACGCATAACGTAAGCAGACACGGAAGAGTGCGACCTCTCTTGCGGACCCGTGTAGTCCTCAAGGTCATCTGCTCAGTTGATGATGGTAATGTAGTTGTCGTGGCTGCCAGCGGCGGGGAAGAAGATCTAAGGCGGCGAAAGACAGTTTGGAGAGCGGATCCCTACTGTGGTGAACCCTTTCGTCATTGGAGCAGCTGAGCTGGGGTGGAACACAGCGCTGCAGGAGCAGGACAAACCACACAAGGTTTTCTTTGACACATATCTGTAACAGAAGTAATTGAGTAAGGGCTTGTTTGAATTTGAGGATTCTAACAATGCAGGGATAGGAAATAGACAGGAATAGGATAGGAATGCACATGCAAAACAGTGAATTTAAAAACACAGGATTTCTGCCAATCTGGGTGTTTGATTCACAACAATTGGAAGATCACAGGATGCAAAGAAGCATGGTGAGATTAAGTCAAACCACAAGAAAATGTACGGTTATAATGCTATTATGCTACTATCTCTTAGTCTTGTGCTTGATGAATAGGAATATGGAAAGGAGGAGAAGTGGAAATTAGAATTCCTACGGTTTTTCTTTCAAGGAGACACTAAAGGAACAAATCCTACAGTTTTCCTTTGCTCCATTCCTTTGCACCAAATTCATGAAAAGTAGTACCATAGGAAACTTTCCAATTCCGATGTTTTTCATTCACTTTTCCTTTCGAGCACTAGCGATTCTAGTAGGCATGCTTGAGCAAGGAAAATCCTACACTAAAAAATGTTTTTGTGCTACTTCTATTACTTTGGACCCAGGCCACTGCCATACTAGCTCAACTCCCAGGCCCATCGACAAATTCATAGCTCAAACGCACAGAGATAAATAATGATGGCGTTCAAGAGAGTCCATCACGGATAGCTAAGTTGCCTGGTACCTCACTGCTTGTCATATAGTAGGATAAAATAATCGTATTTCCTGTTACTACGAGTGCTCAGTGGACAATATATATATAACATGTAGAGTAAAAAAGAGATGCAACAAGTGTACAACCTCTTTGGCGAAGCCATGTCGATCTCAGCGTGATTGGGTTGGCCGGTGAGGATGCTCCGGCTGACTTGGCTGTCAAAGGAGGGGAAGAAGATCTTAGGCATCTGGAGATGGAGCCCGAGGTACTGCTCCGCTGTGATGGAGGGTTTCGTCGTTGGAGCAGCTCCGGTGAGTTGTACGACGCTGAGGCTGAAGCAGGACAAGAGAGACAACGAACAACGTTAACCTGAGTGGAATTCTAATAGCATCTCCAATACATGACGTAAAATACATAACCACAAAGTGCTAGATGTAAAATACATCAGCCGCTCATCTCTGAACTTAAGTGTCGAAACTGAACTTAACTGTCGAAACTGAACTTAATTGTCGAAACTGAATTTTGCTGTCGAAACTGAACGCACTAGCAAGGTGAGGCTACATGTTGGTCGACTAACTTTTTCATCTCTAGTCAGTCGATTTTGCAGCCGTTGGATACGAAATCAAGGGCCTGCGGTTCATCTTCAACCTCCACCCCCCGAGCCGGCCAAACAGCAGCCCCCCGCCGCCCGTGGCCGGCGGTGCGCCGCCCCGCCCGCCCAGAAAACACTCCCCACCTCCTGTTACTGTATGATGTTCATCCAACGGTCGTAGTGCTTCTTCAACCTCTGGTCTTCTTGCTCCATCCGCCCAAACCAGCGCCGGTCGTGCCGCGTGCTCCTGCCTCCCGTGGCCGGCTGTGATGCCGCGGAGGCCTCACCGTCCCCTACTACTCCCACCGCTGGCCAGGCCATCCCTCTACTCACCCACACCTCCTGTTATTCTGCGGCAACAGCAGCCTCACACCGCAGCCGAACCAGTGAACCCTCGTACTCCTCTTCGCGTGGGCATCCACTGCTGCGTCTTCCCCGGCTCCGAGTCGTCCCCTTCCTAGTCCTCGCCGTCGTCCACCGCCCTGGTGCTCTCGGCGCGGCGTGGTCAATGTGGTCAACGACCGACTTCCATCGGAAGAGTACTGTACATGGAGAGGCTGACAGCTGGGTCCACAGCAGCAGCAAGGAAGTGCCTCCTTATTACGCGGAAAATAATTATTCCTCCACCTGACAGTGGGGACCCATCGGACGGGCCACCAGTATTTTGCGAAAAAAATTGTTTCCCCTGACTACTGGGACCCACCGGACGGGCCACCATATTTTGCGAAAAAACGTTCCCCCCGCTGTCAGCTCGGACCCACCGAAAGTGCCTCCTTATTACGCACAAAAAAATGAATACTCCCCCGGCTAGCTGGGACCCACCTTGCTGGGAGGCTGACTTGTGGGCCTACTAAGTTGACGGGGACGAAGGGCTTTGTCAACTTAGTCAATATGAACGATTCTAGCTCCAGTGACCGTACGATGTCCATCCAATAGCCGCAGTGCTTCTTCAACCTCTGGTCTTCTTGCTCTAGCCGCCCAAAGCAGCGCCGGTCTTGCCGCATGCTCCTGCCTCCCGTGGCCGGCTGTGCTGCCGCAGAGGCCTCACCGCCCCCTACTATTTCCACCGCTGGCCAGGCCCTGCGGCGACAACAGCCTCACACCGCAGCCGAACCAGTGAACCCTCATAGTCCTCTCCGCACGGGCTTCCACTGCCGCGTCGTCCCCTTCCTAGGCCTCGCCGTCGTCCACCGCTGTGGTGCTCTCCATTGGAAGAGTACTGTACGTGGAGAGGCTGACAGCTGGGTCCATGGCCACAGCCTAGTTTTTTTGTGATTTGCCAAGTAAGTCGCTTCGTCAGGCCTGTTGGGCTGCAAATCTTTCAAGACGAGGAGAGCTTTCATTCGGCTGGCCGAGAAAATGGCCCATCAGTAATGAGCAATGGGTTGTACATTTTTAAAACACATCAAACCAGCAATTAGTTTCAAATATCTTTTTTTTCATTTCAAGATTTTAAATTACATTAATTTTTATGCATGGAGAATTTGTTGGATTTTATATTGATATACATTTATTTTTAAAATCAGTTTAAATGTGAGTCGAAATTTCGGGATTAAAAACAGTTCGGACCACACCGAAATATGCAAAATTTCGTATATTTTTTAACCATTGCCACAATATGGCTGTAATGCTAACAAAAAGAATATGGGACCCAAAAAAACCTTAAGAATTAGCAAATGGGCTGTAAATTATTAGAAATAATGGTAGATGGGTTGTATGCTGTTTTCCACAGATTTGAGGCTTTCCTAAAAAAAGGTTGACGCACAAGCACTAACTGTTGGATGTCCATCCAACGGCCGTCGTGCTTCTTCAATCTCTGCTCTTCCTGCTCCAGCCGCTCAAACAAGCACCGGCGGGACTGCCTGCTCCCTCCTCCTCGCAACCGGCTGTGCTGCCGCGCAGGCCTCACCGCCCGACCGTACTCCCATCGCTGGCCTAGCCATCCCTCTACTCACCCACACCTGCTGTTATTCTCCGGCGACGGCTGACGAACCAGTAAACCCTCGTACAGTCGTACTCCCCTCCGCGCGGGAAACAACTGTCGAGTCTTCCCTGCCTCCGTGTCGTCCCCTTCCTAGGCCTCGCCGTCGTCCGCCGCCCTGGTGCTCTCGGCGCGGCGTGGTCAACGTGGTCAAGGAACGACTTCCATCGAACGTGGACTATACGTGGAGAGGCTGACAGCTGCGTCCACGGCCGCAGCAAGGAAGTGCCTCCTTATTACGCAGAAAATTATGATTCCTCCACCTGACAGCGGGGACCCATCGGATGGGCCACTATATTTCATGAAAAAAATGTTTCCCCCTGACTGCTGGGACCCACCAGCTACATCTTCGCACGCAAGGAAGTGCGTCCGGGCAAAAAAAATGATTCGCCCCTGACTACTGGGACCGACCAGCTACATCTTCGCAGGCAAGGAAGTGCCTGACAGTCGGGGCCCACCTGGTCGAAGCGTACGTAGCGTTGTCATTCTGGTCGCGAACATGTACGTACATACTGGTCGATGTAGAGGCGCGCACGTGTCGTAGTAGAGGCGCACACGTGTCGTAGTAGAGGCGCACACGTAGCATTTACACGTACGTATAGCGGCCAGGGTGCAAGAAAGAAAATACGGCCACGTATGTGTACATACAGGCGGGGTCTCGAACGCCTACTCGTGCATACGTACGGCCAGGGATCGTGTACATGGCTAGGTCGGAACGGAGAAACAGCGTCGTCGTCGTGTTCATGGGGAGGCAACGGAATGCGTCATGTTCATGGGGAGGCAACGGAATGCATCGTGTTCATCGAGAGGGTTTGGACGGAACAGGCAGTGGAAACGAGGCCTGGCGTACCGAAGAACGGAGGAAACGGCCTTGTGTTCGACCGGCCATGTTCGAAACGGGATCTTGTTCCTCGGGAGGGGTCTGGCGTACCGCATAACAGAGGAAACGGACCTCCTATGGTCGAAACGGGGGTCCTGTTGATCGGGAGGGGTGTGGCGTACCGCAAAACGGAGGAAACGGACTTGTGTTGGAGCGCTACGGTCGAAACGGGGGTCCTGTTCATCGGGAGGGGTGTGGCGTACCGCAAAACGGGACTCCATGCGATACTGTTCATCTCCACCGTCGACCTCCTCCAGCCTCCATGGGCTCCTGTTCATCCAGCCTCCACGGGCTCCTGTTCATCCAGCCTCCACCGCACGCTACCCCACCGGCTACTGTTCAACCACCCCTCCACCGTCTACTGTTCATCCAGCCCTCCACACCACGGGGTCCTGTTCAACCACCCCTCCACGGGCACCCCTCCACCGTCTACTGTTCAACCAGCCCTCCACACCACAGGGTCCTGTTCAACCACCCCTCCACCGTCTACTATTCATCCAGCCCTCCACACCATGGGGTCCTGTTCATCCACCCCTCCACGGGCACCCCTCCACCATCTATTGTTCATCTAGCCCTCCACCACACCACGGGGTCCTATTCATCCAGAGGCAATGCCACCGCTCACTGTTCATCCCATCGATCGGCTTCAGTTAGCAGCAGTAGCGAAGGAATCGCTCGATCGGGTTCAGTTAACAGCCATCGATCGATCGCTCGGGTTCAGTAACACGTAGCCTGCAGTGCAATTGCTCGGGTTCAGTTAGAGCCCAGCGCCTCGCTCGGGTTCAGTTAGAGCCAACGCCTCGCACACACATGCATACGTGTACGATAGAAACGCGCATTGCTCGGCCCCCGACCTCCCACCATAACCGGGAACTCCCTGAAATTTTCCTCCCCTTCGCTTCTACCATGGTTTTTTCCGTCATGGACGGCCCAAAGAATGTCATGCAGCTGCGTCTCCGGCCCGCCCAGGACGAAAAGCCCATTTTCTGTCATGATTTTTTGTCATAGAAGTAGGAGCCCACCACATATATGATGATACCGGGTTTTGTCACAATTATCATCATAGAAGTGTCATATGTATGACAGAAAAAAAATTCGTTCGGCCCAAAATGTCACGGATGTGTCTTTTTTTGTAGTGTCGGGGACACACATGTGACATGCCTCATCTTTACCATTTATGCATCTACCTATGAAGAGAGCAAAATAATGTATAGCAGGAAAGTGGATGCTCCCTATGGTAGCTTGTGTAATATCTCTAGATTCTCCCACGGTTATGCTAGCAAGAAAATCTCTAAATTCAGATTTGCGAGGATCCCTTATACTACCCCATTGTGGAAGTTTGCATGCAGTGGTAAAATCCTCTAAGTCCATAGTGTAAGATTTATCATAAAGATCAAACAGGACAGTTGGAGAATTACATGAAGTTGACAATTCAAACCTCCTCACAAAGGTACTGGTGAGGTTGTGATACTGGCTGCACTTCTCTTCCTCGAAGCTCACAAGATCAGCATTACGCAAATATGCGTTGAATTCTTCCTTAATTCCCGCTCGATCCATAAAGTTCTCAGAAGGCCATTCACAAGGACGCACTGGAGCGTCTCTTGGTGGCTCTTCATCAGCATCACGCATTGCAAGCCTGGGTCCTTGCTTCCTTGAAGAACCACCTTGGAACATTTTCCTAAGCATATTTCTTCCTCTGAAAAATTCTAAAAAAATTTAGTAACTTCAAAATAAAAGTAAACCAAACTCAATAATATTGATAGCAACTACTCCTACAGGTGCCTAGGGCCTATATCATGCATCAAAACTACTTTTGACCATATAAATTTGACATGCAAGCTCAAGAACAAGGTCACCTAAGCAACAAAAATTTGCAATGAATAAAGCACTAGAACAAAAACTAATTGTACCAATGGAGGAGTCACATACCAAGGAACAATCTCCCCAAGTAGTTTTGTGAGAGGTGCTTTGAGCAAGGAGATCGAAAATGGCGGCAAGATGAGCTAGAACTCGTGCTTGAGCTGGATATTCGTGTTTGTGGGAGGAAGATGAAGTGTGTGGGTGCAGGAATAAGTGGAGGAGGGCCACCGTGGGCCCACGAGGCAGGGGGGCGCGCCCAGGGGGGTAGGGTGCACCCTCCACCCTCGTGGGCAGGTGGTTGACCCCCCTGTTGTGTTCTCATTGCCAAATATTCTCAAATATTCTAGAAAAAATCATATTTAAATTTCAGGGCATTTGGAGAACTTTTATTTTTGGGGTATTTTTATATTGCACGGATAATCAGATAACAGACAGAAAAATATTTGTTTTTATTTTATTTAATGTAAATAACAGAAAGTAAAAGTGGGGTATAGAAGGTTGTGCCTTCTAGTTTCATCCATCTCATGATCATCAAAAGGAATCCACTAACAAGGTTGATCAAGTCTTGTTAACGAATTCATTCCGAATAACATGGAACCGGAGAAATTTCGAATAACACTATGTTACCTCAACGGGGATATGCAAATCCCCAATAATAAGAATATCATATTTCTTCTTGACAGTAGGAAGAGGAAATTCAAAACCTCCAAATATAATCGATGGAATTTTTCCAATAGAGTTGATACTATGAGCTTGAGGTTGTTTCCTCGGAAAGTTTACCGTATGCTCATTACCATTAACATGAAAAGCGATATTTCCTTTAGTGCAATGAATAACAGCCCCTGCAGTATTCAAAAAGGGTCTTCCAAGAATAATAGACATACTATCGTCCTCAGGAATATCAAGGATAACAAAGTCCGTTAAAATAGTAACATTTGCAACTACAACATGCACATCCTCACAAATACCGACAGGTATAGCAGTTGATTTATCAGCCATTTGCAAAGATATTTCAGTAGGTGTCAACTTATTCAAGTCAAGTCTACGATATAAAGAGAGAGGCATAACACTAACACCGGTTCCAAGATCACATAAAATAGTTTTAACATAGTTTCTTTTAATGGAGCATGGTATAGTTGGCACACCGGGATCTCCAAGTTTCTTTGGTATTCCAGCCTTAAAAGTATAATTAGTAAGCATGGTGGAAATTTCAGCTTTCGGTATCTTTCTTTTATTTGTAATGATATCTTTCATGTACTTAGCATAAGGATTGGTTTTGAGCATATCAGTTAATCGCATACGCAAAAAGATAGGTGTAATCATTTCAGCAAAGCGCTCAAAATCCTCATCATCCTTTTTCTTGGATGGTTTGGGAGGAAAACGCATGGGTTTCTGAACCCAAGGCTCTCTTTCTTTACCATGTTTCCTAGCAACAAAGTCTTTCTTATCATAACGTTGATTCTTTGATTGTTATCAAGATCAACAACATGTTCAATTTCTATATCATTATCATTACTAGGTTGAGCATCATCATGAACATTATCATTAATATTACCACTAGTTTCAGGTTCATTACCAGATTGAGTTTCAGCATCAGAAATAGAAATATAATTTGGATTCTCGGGTGTTTCAACAATAGGATCACTAGAAGCATGCAAAGTCCTATCATTTTTCTTTTTCTTCTTTTTAGAAGAACTAGGTACATCTATATTATTTCTCTGAGAATCTTGCTCAATTCTCTTAGGGTGGCCTTCGGGATACAAAGGTTCCTGAGTCATTCTACCAGTTCTAGTAGCCACTCTAACAGCATAATCATTATCTTTACTATTCAATTCATTGAGCAAATCATTTTGAGCTTTAAGTACTTGTTCTACTTGAGTGGTAACCATAGAAGCATGTTTACTAATAAGTTTAAGTTCACCTTTGACATTATCCATATAATCACCCAAGTGTTCAAGCATATTTGAATTGTATTTCAATTGTCTACCAAAATAAGCATTAAAATCTTCTTGCTTAGCCATAAATTTATCAAACTCATCTAAACATGGGCTAGCAAATTTAGTAAATGGGATTTCAGCTTTATCATATCTATAGAGAGAATTTACCTTTACTACCTGTGTCGGGTTATCAAGACCATGAGTTTCTTCAATAGGTAATGGATTAAGATTATATGTTTCCTCAACAGGTCGTAAATTAAGACCATGTATTTCTTCAATAGGAGGTAAATTCTTAACATCTTTAGCTTTAATACCTTTTTCTTTCATAGATTTCTTTGCCTCTTGCATATCTTCAGGACTGAGAAATAGAATACCCTCTTCTTCAGAGTTGTTTTAGGAATAGGCTCAGGAATTGGCTCCGGAGGTGTCCAGTTATTTTCATTTGTCAACATATTATTCAATAGAATTTCAGCTTCATCCAGCGTTCTTTCCCTAAAAACAGAACCAGCACAACTATCCAGGTAATCTCTGGAGGCATCGGTTAGTCCATTATAAAAGATATCAAGTATTTCATTTTTCTTAAGAGGATGATCAGGCAAAGCATTAAGTAATTGGAGAAGCCTCCCCCAAGCTTGTGGGAGACTCTCTTCTTCAATTTGCACAAAATTATATATATATCTCTTAAAGCAGCTTGTTTCTTATGAGCAGGGAAATATTTAGCAGAGAAGTAATAAATCATATCCTGGGGACTACGCACACATCCAGGATCAAGAGAATTAAACCATATCTTAGCATCACCCTTTAATGAGAATGGAAATATTTTAAGGATGTAAAAGTAACGAGTTCTCTCATCTTTAGTGAACAGGGTGGCTATATCATTTAATTTAGTAAGATGTGCCACAACAATTTCAGATTCATAGCCATGAAAAGGATCAGATTCAACCAAAGTAATTATATCAGGATCAACAGAGAATTCATAATCCTTATCAGTAACACAGATAGGTGAAGTAGCAAAAGCAGGGTCAAGTTTCATTCTAGCACTTAGAGATTGCTTACTCCATTTAGATAATAACCTTTTGAGTTCATTTCTATTTTCGCAAGCTAAGATAGCGAAAGAAGCTTCTTGATCAAAAACATAACCCTTAGGAATAACAAGTGATTCTTCATCATCGCTTTCATCAGTATCATCAGATTCAATATTTTCAATCTCTCTAGCCCTAGAAATTTGTTCATCAAGAAAATCACTAAGTGGCATAGTAGTATCAGGCATAGAGGTAGTTTCATCACAAGTATCATGCATAGCAGAAGTGGCATCATCAATAACATGTGACATATCAGAACGAATAGCAGAAGCAGGTGTAGATGTCGCAAATTTACTCATAACAGAAGGTGAATCAAGTCCAGAGCTAGATGGCAGTTGAGGGAGTCCTGGATTAGGGGGTCTCCGGACAGCCGGACTATATCCTTTGGTCGGACTGTTGGACTATGAAGATACAAGATTGAAGACTTCGTCCCGTGTCCGGATGGGACTCTACTTGGCGTGGAAGGCAAGCTAGGCAATACGGATATGTATATCTCCTCCTTTGTAACCGACCTTGTGTAACCCTAGCCCCCTCCGGTGTCTATATAAACCGGAGGGTTTTAGTCCGTAGGACAATAGACAATCATACCATAGGCTAGCTTCTAGGGTTTAGCCTCTCCGATCTCGTGGTAGATCAACTCTTGTACTACTCATATTATCGAGAATAATCAAGCAGGACGTAGGGTTTTACCTCCATCAAGAGGGCCCGAACCTGGGTAAAACATCGTGTCCCATGCCTCATGTTACCATCTGCCTTAGACGCACAGTTTGGGACCCCCTACCCGAGATCCGCCAGTTTTGACACCGACGTTGGTTCTTTCATTGAGAGTTCCTCTGTGTTGTCATCATTAGGCTTGATGGCTCCTTCAATCATCGATAGCGATGCAGTTCTGGGTGAGACTTTTCTCCCCAGACAGATCTTTGTGTTCGGCAGCTTTGCACTGCGGGCCAACTCGCTTGGCCATCTGGAGCAGATCGAGAGTTACGCCCCTGGCCACCTGGTCAGGTTTGGAAGCCTAAACTACACGGCTGATATCCGCGAAGACTTGATCTTCAACGGATTCGAGCCCCTGCCTAGTGCGCCACACGGTCACGATGATCATGATTTAGCTCTGCCATCGTACAGTGTTCAGGAGATCGCGCCGGCAACCGCTCCGACCCTCAATTCGGAGCCAGTTGTGCCATCCATGGACGGGTGGATAGACCCCCCCCATGGAGGCCGCACTCTCATCGGCGATCGAGCCGAGTATCAACCTTACCCTTCACGGGAGCCGTGACGCTGAACTACCGGATTCTTCCCCGGCCACGGACTCCGAACCACCTGCGCCCGTGCCTATCGAATCCGACTGGGCGCCGATCATGGAGTTTACCTCCGCGGATATCTTTCAGCACTCGCCCTTCGGCGACATACTGAACTCGTTAAGGTCTCTCTCCTTGTCAGGAGAGTCCTGGCCGAACTATGTTCGGCAGGATTGGGATGTGGATGACGAAGAAATTCGCTGCCCACCCACCACCCACTTAGTAGCCACTGTCGATGATTTGACCGACATGCTCGACTTCGACTCCGAAGACATCGACGGCATGGACGACGATGCAGGAGGCGAACAAGAACCACTGCCCACAGGGCACTGGACAGCCACCTCGTCATATGACATATATATGGTGGACACACCCAAAGAAGGCAATGGCGATGGGACATCGGAGGATGACCCCTCCAAGAAGCAACCCAAGTGCCGACGTCAGCGGCGCCGCTCTAAGTCTCGCCAAAGCAAAAGCGGTGACACCAGCACAGGAGATAATAGCACTCCGGACAGTGCCGAAGACGACAACAATCCCCTCCATCAAGATTTAGGGCAGGAGGATGGAGAAGCCAGCCCTCCCAAGAGAGCGGCAGATGGAGAGGCGGAGGATGATAATTACATGCCTCCCTCCGAATACGAGGCAAGCCTCGACGATGACGAATTCGTCGTGCCTGAGGATCCCGTCGAACAAGAGCGCTTCAAGCGCCGACTTATAGCCACGGCAAATAGCCTTAAGAAAAAGCAACAGTAGCTTCAAGCTGATCAAGATTTGCTAGCTGACAGATGGACTGAAGTCCTTGCGGCCGAGGAATATAAACTCGAACGCCCCTCCAAGAGTTACCCAAAGTGCAGGTTGCTACCCCGACTGGAGGAGGAAGCACCAAAACCTACATCTCCAGCGTATGACGCGGCTGATCGGCCACCTCCTGGCCGCGACAAAGAGGCATTCCAGCCAAAAGTTCAGCCCGCACCCCGACGCCACTCAAATAAAAATGTTAAGACATGGGGAAATATGCCAGACCTGCGAGACGTATTGGAGGACAAAGCAAAACACGCAAGATCGATCTACGGATCGCGAGGGCGTGCCACTATGCGAGACGATAACCATCACGCCGGATACAGTAAAAGTAAGTCCGGTCGGGCCGAACACAGGGGACAAGACTCATTTGAGCTGTGTCCCGATATAGCCCAGTACAGAGGCGCCGCACACCCCCTATGCTTCATAGACGAAGTAATGGATCATCAAATCCCAGAGGGTTTCAAACCCGTAAATATAGAATCATACGACGGCACAACAGATCATGCGGTATGGATCGAGGACTTCCTCCTGCACATCCACATGGCCCGCGGTGACGATATACACGCCATCAAATACCTCTCACTTAAACTCAAAGGACCAGCTCGGCATTGGCTCAACAGCCTGCCAGCAGAATCCATTGCTCGTTGGGAAGATCTGGAAGCCACTTCCAGGGCACTTATGTGCGACCACCAGATGCCGATGACTTGAGCCACATAATTCAGCAGCCAGAGGAATCGGCCAGGCAATTGTGGACACAGTTCCTAACAAAGAAAAATCAAATCGTCGACTGTCCAGATGCAGAGGCCTTAGCAGATTTTAAGCACAACATCCGCGACGAGTGGCTCGCCCGGCACCTTGGCCAGGAAAAGCCGAAATCTATGGCAGCCCTCACGACACTCATGACCCGCTTTTGCGCGGGAGAAGACAGCTGGCTGGCTCGCAGCAATAACATATCAAAGAACCATGGTACTTCGGATACCAAGGATGGCAATGGCAGGTCACATCGCAACAAACACAAGCGCCGCATTAATAGCGACAATACCGAGGATACGGCAGTCAATGCCGGATTCAAAGGCTTTAAACCCGGTCAGCAGAAAAAGCCATTCAAAAGAAGCACTCTGGGCCTGTCCAGTTTGGACCGTATACTCGACCACTCGTGTCAAATACACGGCACCCCCGACAAGCCAGCCAACCACACCAACAGGGATTGTTGGGTGTTCAAGCAGGCCGGCAAGTTAAATGCTGAAAACAAAGATAAGGGGTCACATGGCGATGACGAGGAGGAGCCCCGGCAGCCGAACACCAGAGGACAGAAGAGGTTCCCCCCACAAGTGCGCACGGTGAACATGATATACGCAACCCACATCCCCAAGAGGGAGCGGAAGCGTGCGTTAAGGGACATATATGCGTTGGAGCCAGTCGCCCCAAAGTTCAACCCATGGTCCTCCTGTCCGATCACCTTCGATCGCAGGGACCACCCCACTAGTATGTGTCATGGCGGATTCGCCGCACTGGTCCTAGACCCAATCATCAACGTATTTCACCTCACTCGAGTCCTTATGGACGGTGGCAGCAGCCTGAACCTGCTTTATCAGGACACAGTGCGCAAAATGGGTATAGACCCTCAAGGATCAAACCCACAAAAACGACCTTCAAAGGCGTCATAACAGGTGTAGAGGCCCATCGCACAGGCTCATTCACACTGGAAGTGGTCTTCGGATCCCCGGTTAACTTTTGAAGCGAGGAGTTAATCTTCGATATAGTCCCGTTCCGCAACGGCTATCATGCACTGCTCGGGCGAACCGCATTCGCGAGATTCAACGTAGTACCACACTATGCATATCTCATGCTCAAGATGCCAGGACCTCGGGGGGTCATCACAGTCAATGGAAACACTGAGCGCTCTCTCCGTACGGAGGAGCACACTGCGGCCCTCGTAGCAGAAGTGCAAAGCAGCCTCTTAAGGCAATCCACCAGTTCGGCGATTCAAGACCCGGACACCTTCAAGCACGCCCGGAGTAATCGGCAACAAGACCGCCTGGCACGTTCCGAGCTCGCATAGCAATGCGGCCCCCACCCCAGTACCAGCCAAATGGCGAAATCCGTGCCACATGTACATAATTACGCATTAAAAATACCATGGGCACAGGTGGGGATGCGGGCACGACTACGGCACGCCCCAAGACGCAGCTCAACCGCACTAGGGGCTTCCTACTTTGTTTTTTCTCTCGTTCAGGACTTTAATCTCTGGAAACCCCGTCCGACAGTACGGTTGCCGGACACACGATGCAACAACCAAGGAGGCAGAAAGCTACGTCGCACCATGGAACTCCCAGGTGGTCTCTGACAACGAGTGAAATACTTGCTTTAAATACCATTCCTCAGCTTGCCCATGGAGGGGACATGTCAAATAGTCCTACTTTTTTCTTATCGCACTACTTATATCATTCTGCTTTAACGCACCTTTTTGAATAAACAATGCATAGCACTAGACTATTATCACATTCTTTATTCTTCTTATATATATATATATATATATATATGTGTGTGTGTGTGTGTGTTCATTCATGACATCCAGCACCCGTACACTCTGGTACGGCCAATACGCTAGGGGCTTAAGCATACCCCATAATACGGCTAAGAAGTCCGAACACTTTCGACAGTGCGGCACCCCGAACTTATAGCATTATATGAATCAACTCCGAATCATGTCTTGGGTCAATAGTTGGGTTTCCCAGCTCCCATGTTTTGGTACCTTACGTTCTGCTATGTTGGCTAAGGTAGCACTGGGAGAACTACTGCGATTGTGCCCCGGTTCAGCTGGGCTAAGCACCTTAATAGAGAAATCTAAAACTGACTGTCATGATAAGGCGAGAGTTGGTCGCTGTTCGAGAGGTTTCGAGTCCCTAAAGACTTATGCCGCTTAGAGCGAGGAGTCGGCTTTGTCCGGCTTAAGGCGTGTATAGCGCCCCGGATTCGGCCTTCCGAATACTAAGGGCTTCGCCAAAATTTAAAATTGTAGAATTCTATGGCAAAGTGAGAGTGATAAAGCATTATAGTCTGGTTGCCTTGTTCGTTGTGCTGAGCACCTCCCTCGAAGGACCCAACAATGGGAAAAAGAGTGCTCAGGTTTATCCCGAACACCCCAGCACTCGTGCATTGGGGTAGAAGCCGACGACTGGCCATCTCTCAGATTTGATAAACAGACGCACATAAGGTAATATTTTAAATTCAAACAAGCATTGCATAGCACATATGAACAAGTTTTCATAATACAGGATCACACGAGCAAGTTCACTCAAAAATTACATCCTTCGCACACTCGTTCGCCACAAGACGGGCACCCTTCAGGACACCCTCATAATACATCTCGGGGTGGCGATGCTCCTTGCCCTGCGGCGGCCCCTCCTTCACCAGCTTCTCGGCGTCCAGCTTGGCCCAGTGCACCTTCGCACGGGCAAAGGCCCGGCGTGCACCTTAGATGCAGACGGACTGCTTTATGGCCTCCAGCCGTGGGCAGGCATCTACAAGCCGCCTCACCAGGCTAAAGTAGCTGTTGGGAAGGGAGTCGCCAGGCCACATCCGAACTATAAAGCCCTTCATGGCCTGTTCGGCCGCCTTGTGCAGCTCGACCAGTTGCTTCGGCTGGTCGCTCATAGGCATCGGGTGTTCGGTCCCAGTATACTGAGACCAGAACAGCTTCTCCGTCGAGCTTCCCTCCTTGGCCTGGTAAAATTTCGCGGCATCCGACACGCTGCGGGGCAAATCTGTGAATGCTCCTGGAGAGCTCCGGACTCGGGTAAGTAACAAGTAATTTACTTTCACATGCTTGCTTTGCATATTGAATGCCTTACCCGCCGCTATCCTCCTCATCGCCTCAATCTCCTGGAGGGCCTTTTGGGCTTCAGCCTTGGCATTCTTTGTGCTCTCGAGGGCCGCGGCATGCTTGGACTCTCGCGTCTTCGAGTCAAGATCCAAAGCCTCGTGCTTCTTCACGAGAGCCTGGAGCTCTTGCTGCACCTCGCCCACCCGTGCCTCTTGTTTTCCCGCTCGGTGCGCTCCTTGGCCGCTTTGTCTTCGGCCTCGGACAGCGCTTGCTTCAGGGTCGCCACTTCGGTCGTGGCCCCTGGCACATTCATGATGATCCTGTCATTTCGCAACCACATTTTCTTTTATATATAGACAAGGTATTACTTACCTTTGTTCTCCTCGAGCTGCCTCTTGGCAAGGCCGAGCTCTTTCTCGGACCCCTCGAGGTCCTGCTTCAGTGCGGCGACCTCCGCAGTCAGTGCGGCAGAGGTCAGTAGCGAAGCCTGCATACGCATACAGACATACTTATATTAGACTCCTGCATATATTATTTGATCCTCTATTCGGCTTTTCTTTGTGAACACCAAACAGAGCATCAGGGGCTACTGTCTATGCGGTAATATTTTTCCTATATTTTAAATACTTACCTCAAAGCCTGTTAGAAGGCTGGCACAGGCTTCAGTCAGTCCGCTCTTGGCGGACTGAACCTTCTTGATCACCGCACTCATAATAGTGCGGTGCTCTTCGTCGATGGAAGCGCCGCGAAGCGCTCCCAGCAGGTTGTCCGGTGCCTCTGGATGGACAGAGGTCACCGGCACGGGCGTCTTGCCCCTTTTGGAAGGGGGCCGCCTGCCCGAGTCCGGAACCACTGGAGGTTCCGGCGCGGTGTTCGGCTGAGAGCCGAACTTGGAGCCCTCGGGAGCCTTGCTCCCTTTGCTCCTGGAGTCCGGAAGGTCGCCTTGAGGCGCCTCCGGGACTGTCTCCCCCCGGCTCGGTGCCCCCTGAGATAATACCTCAGCATTGTCCGTAGGGCAAGGAGAGGTGGCGGTTGGAAGTGTATCACTATTCATGTCCGACGAGTCCAAGGAACCGTCCGACGATGATACATCGATACGGGCTTGGGGCAGACTGCATAATCATATTCGGCGTTAGGAGAAGCAGTGCGACAAAGGTATGTTATGAGTTACTCTGGTATCTGAATACTTACGACTTCGCCAGGGGCTTGGCCCTGAGCAGCCACTCGTCTTCGCCGTCGGCGGCGGTGGTGGAGCAGTCCGGAAGGAGAGTTCTTCCCTTCTTGGAACCTTCGGCCTCCCTGGTTGGGGCGGCCTTCCTTTTCTTGTCTCCCCCGGCTGGAGGGGGAGAATCTTCATCTTCCTTCTCCTCGTTTTCACGGGAGGAGGGTGTCTAGGTGTTATCGGACGATGAGTCCGATACCACCTGGTGCCGGGAACTCTTTCGGGTTCCCTTGGCCTTCTTCTTGGTCTTCTCCGGCACCTCATAAGGAGCTGGAGTCCGCATCTCCGTCAGGAGAGCGTCAGCGGTGTCTTCGGGCAGAGGGGTCGGACAGTCAATCTGCTCCGATGCCTCCACCCAGTCCTGTCAAAGGCATGGGAGCTCAGACCCCGCACATGGTTAAGCTATGGGAAATAAATATCCTACCAGATGTACAGAACTTACCGGATTCGCAGGGCGCTTCGCGCTTAGCCCGTGGTCCTCGGTAAGAGAGGGAGGGACCTCGGCGCCCTTGAACAGCACCCTCCAGACGTCCTTATGCGTCGTGTCGAAGAGCTCGTGTAGATTCTGGTGCTGGGCTGGGGCGAACTCCCATAAGTTGAAATCCCGTTGTTGACACGGGAGGATCTGGCGGAAGAGCATGACCTAGACTATGTTGACAAGCTTAAGTTTCTTGCTTATCATGTTCCAGATACACTTCTAGAGTCCGTCCAGCTCCACCGATGAACCCCGAGACAGGCCCTTCTCCTTCCAGGAAGTGAGGCGCATGGGGATTCCGGATCGAAACTCGGGGGCCGCCACCCAGTTGGTGTCGCGCGGCTCGGTGATGTAGAACCACCCCGATTGCCACCCCTTTACGGTCTCCACGAAGGAGTCCTCGAGCCATGCAACGTTGGGCATTTTTTCCACCATGGCTCCACCGCATTCTGCTTGTTGGCAGCCTACAACCTTCAGCTTGATATTGAAGGTCTTCAGCCATAGGCCGAAGTGGGGCCGGATGCGAAGGAAAGCCTCGCACATGACAATGAACGCCGAGATGTTCAGGATGAAATTCGGGGCCAGATCATGAAAGTCCAGCCTGTAGTAGAACATGAGGCCGCGGATGAATGGATGGAGGGGACACCCCAATCCGCGGACGAAATTGGGGAGGAAAACCACCCTTTCGTGAGGTTCCAGGGTAGGGACGATCTGCCCCGCGGCTGGCAGCCGGTGCGCGATATCTGCGGCTAAGTATCCGGCTCCATGTAGCGTTTTGATGTGTCCCTCCGTGGCGGAGGAGGCCATCCACTTGCCTCCCGCTCCGGACATGTTTTGGAGAGATTTGAGGAGAAGGATGCGGACTTGGGCGTTGGAGCTTGAGTGCGCGAGAATGGATGAGCAAGGAGGAAGAAGGCGTGGGTAGAAAAAGGTGAAATCTTATCCCTTTATAAGGGCGGACTAAACTATGTGCCCCCACTAGCCTGGTAAAACTCGCTTATCCCCTAAGCGTCGTAATTGATGGCGTGGTTGGGTTACCCATGTCCGTATTGATGAGAATCCCGTAATAAGGGGAACACGATCTCTGCTTTGACAAGACGTGTCAAGAAACCGCCCCGCGTTATGTGCAGGGGCTGGTTAAAGAAAAACGGTTCAAATAATTATCGGGCTGTGGCGTGATGTCATGCTGCCGAAAATGTGTCAGTAGATTAGATTTGTGGTAATATTATTCTCTCTGCGGTGGTATGTGGAACTTATTTTGCAGGGTCAGACACTATCCTTGTATTCAAATTCTTCCATTGTGTATTCGGAGGAGGAACCCACCTTGCAATGCCGAAGACAACACTGCACACCGGACCCGTCGTCATTAAAGCCTGGTTCAGGGGCTACTGAGGGAGTCCTGGATTAGGGGGGTCTCCGGACAGCTGGACTATATCCTTTGGCCGGACTGTTGGACTATGAAGATACAAGATTGAAGACTTCGTCCCGTGTCCGGATGGGACTCTACTTGGCGTGGAAGGCAAGCTAGGCAATACGGATATGTATATCTCCTCCTTTGTAACCGACCTTGTGTAACCCTAGCCCCCTCCGGTGTCTATATAAACCGGAGGGTTTTAGTCCGTAGGACAACAGACAATCATACCATAGGCTAGCTTCTAGGGTTTAGCCTCTCCGATCTCATGGTAGATCAACTCTTGTAATACTCATATTATCAAGAATAATCAAGCAGGACTGAAAGTGCAACTATCCCTAGGTGGTTTTGGTAATTCATAACAACATATAGCTCATTGAGCTAATGCTATTCCAAGATGACTATTTCAGGAAAGCTCAATGATTGGCATGGCATGGATGTGAAAGTGGAACCCTCAAAATGCTAAGGACAAAGGATTGGCTCAAGCTCAAAAGCTCAAGACTCTTCATTTTATATTTTAGTGATCCAAGATCACATTGAGTCTTTAGGAAAAGCCAATACTATCAAGGAGGGATGAGGTGTTGCTTAATGAGCCTCTTGCTTCATGTGCTTAGTGATATGCTCCAAAACCCTCAACTACTTTCCCATATCCACATATGACCTAAACCCTAAGCCAAACTCGGTCCTACCGATTCTTTCTATCCAGCGCCACCGAGTTTCACTTGTCATAAGCCACTGCCAAACCCTAGCAATTCGGTTCTACCGATAGGGATCTCAGTCTCACCGACATGGGATTGCAAACTCTCTGTTTCCCTTTCGTAACTTTTCGGTCTCACCGAAAGAGCGAATCGGTCCCACCGAGATTGCAGTGTAAACTCTCTGTTTCCTTTTTGTAACTTTTCGGTCTCACCGAAAGAGCAAATCGGTCCCACCGAGTTTACCTGACCAACTCTCTGGTTAGCTTATTACCAAACTCGGTCTCACCGAGTTTGTGTAATCGGTCTCACCGAGATTACGTTATGCCCAAACCCTAACCATATCGGTCCTACCGAGTTGCATGTCAGTCCCACCGAAAATCTCTAACGGTCACTAGGTTTACGTTTTCGGTCCAACCGAGTTTGTTGATTCGGTCCCACTGAGATTGGAAAACTATGTGTAACGGTTGGATTTTGTGTGGAGGCTATATATACCCCTCCACCTCCTCTTCATTCATGGAGAGAGCCATCAGAACACATACACAATTCCAACTCATATGTGCTGAGAGAGAACCACCTACTCATGTTTTGAGACCAAGATATTCCATTCCTACCATATGAATCTTGATCTCTAGCCTTCCCCAAGTTGCTTTCCACTCAAATCTTCTTTCCACAAAATCCAAATCCTATGAGAGAGAGTTGAGTGTTGGGGAGACTATCATTTGAAGCACAAGAGCAAGGAGTTCATCATCAACACACCATTTGTTACTTCTTGGAGAGTGGTGTCTCCTAGATTGGCTAGGTGTCACTTGGGAGCCTCCGACAAGATTGTGGAGTTGAACCAAGGAGTTTGTAAGGGCAAGGAGATCGCCTACTTCGTGAAGATCTACCGCTAGTGAGGCAAGTCCTTCGTGGGCGATGGCCATGGTGGGATAGACAAGGTTGCTACTTCGTGGACCCTTCGTGGGTGGAGCCCTCCGTGGACTCGCGCGACCGTTACCCTTCGTGGGTCGAAGTCTCCATCAACGTGGATGTAGGATAGCACCACCTATCCGAACCACGGGAAAAACACCCGTGTCTCCAATTGCGTTTGAATTCTCCAAACCCTTCCCTTTACATTCTTGCAAGTTGCATGCTTTACTTTCCGCTGCCAATATACTCTTTGCATGCTTGCTTGAATTGTGTGATGATTGCTTGACTTGTCCTACAATAGCTAAAATCTGCCAAGAACTAAAATTGGGAAAAGGTTAAGTTTTTATTTGGTCAAGTAGTCTAATCACCCCCCTCTAGACATACTTTCGATCCTACAAGTGGTATCAGAGCTTTGGTTTCCATTTGCTTTGATCTCCATAGCTTTTGGTGGTCATAGCCTTGGTTTCACAACCTAGGAGAGTATGGCGTCTAGCGAGGAAAATTATCACCGTAGAGGTCCTTACTTTGATGGTACTAATTTTGCTAGTTGGAAGCATAAAATGAAAATGCATATTCTTGGACATAACCCCGCCGTTTGGGCTATTGTGTGTGTTGGCTTGCAAGGTGACTTCTTTGATGGGAAAGAACCAAACCGTGAAGCTACCGCGGATGAGTTGAAGATGTTGCAATACAATGCTCAAGCTTGTGATATTCTCTTCAACGGATTGTGCCCCGAAGAATTCAACAAAATCAGCCGTCTTGAGAATGCAAAGGAAATTTGGGACACTTTGATTGATATGCACGAAGGTACCGACTCCGTCAAGGAATCCAAGTTGGATGTGCTTCAAAGTCAACTTGACAAGTTCAAAATGAAGGATGGTGAAGGTGTCGCTGAAATGTACTCTAGGCTTGCTCTCATCACAAATGAGATTGCCGGCTTAGGAAGTGAAGAGATGACCGATAGATTCATCATCAAGAAGATTCTAAGAGCCTTGGATGGAAAATATGATACCGTGTGCACATTGATCCAAATGATGCCCAATTACAAAGATCTCAAGCCAACGGAGGTGATTGGAAGAATTGTTGCTCATGAGATGTCACTTAAGGATAAAGAGGAACTTCACAACAAATCAAGTGGTGCCTACAAAGCCTCATGTGAAGCCCCTACATCATCAAGTGAGAAACAAAACTTCAATGAAGAATTGAGCTTAATGGTGAAGAACTTCAACAAGTTCTACAAGAGTAGAAGCAAAGATAGAAGCTTCAAGTCAAGGTCCTACAATGACAAAAGATCTTCTAGTCAAGAGCGAAACTGCTACAGTTGTGGAAGACCCGGACACTATTCCAATGAGTGTATGGCTCCCTACAAGAGAAGAGAAGATTCTCCAAAAAGAAGAAGGAAAGAATCACCACCAAGAGAGAGAAGGAGTAGAGATGATCGTTATGAACGAAGATACTCACGGAGAAGCAAGGATTCGGAAAGGAAGGAAAAATCATCAAGGAGCTACACAAAACGAAGACATCAAGCTCATGTTGGTGAATGGGTATCCGGCTCCGACTCCGACAGCCACTCCGAGAGAAGTTATCACTCCAACTCCGAAGATACTCCAGATGAAGGTGTTGCCGGTCTAGCACTTGTGTCAACCAACTCCTACGACATATTTGATTCACCAAATGAAGGAATTGGAAGATGCTTCATGGCCAAAGGTCCTAAGGTAACACACCCCGAGTATGTTGATTTCAATAGTGATGAAGATGACTTGTTAGGTGATGATTTGCTTGTTGACAACTCTAGTGATGAATACTATGATGAAACGTCAATTAATCATGCTAATCAAGATAAAATGTATGACAATGATAAGGAGAAGATTGAGGCTCTAACTAAAGAACTAAACACTCTTAAGTTAGCTCATGAAACTATCTTCGAAGATCATCGAGAACTTTTAAGAGCTCATGAGAAATTACGCTTTGAAAAGTTCAATCTTGATCAAGAGCATGAGTTCTTAAAAGCAATCAATGATGATCTCCGCAAGAAAAGTTCTTCTTACATTGCCAAGCGTTTACTCTTATCCACTTACATGCCTCAAGTCAAGTCTAGTAACAAGACCAAGAAAGATTCTTCCTCTAGAAGTAACAATGATCATGCTAAATCCAATATTGTTGCTTCTAGTAGTTCTCTCGATTCCACTAATGATTCTCTTAGCCAAGTTACACTTGAGCAAGAAAATAGCTTATTGAAGGGAATTATAGAGAAAGGAGTGTACAAAAGCCTTGCCGGGAGTAAGCAATTCGAGGAAATTGTGCGCAAGCAAGGAATGCACCGGAAGAATCAAGGTGTTGGTTTTGAACGAAAGTTCAATGCCAATGGAGTTGAGTGGGAAGAAGATCAATACCCCAAGACAAAGTTTGTTCCTCAACAAGAGAAGTATGATACTTCTTTCAAGGGGACACAAGCTCAAGATGATCTTCCACCACAAGACTACAAGAAAAAAGGCAAGGACAAGCTTCAAGAGGAAATTGATGCATTTGAAGAAGCTCCTAAGACCTTAGTCAAGTGGATTCCCAAGACTACTTCAAGTTCCACTTCATCAAGTACGACTACAACTCCAAGGATTCCCATCAAGATGGTGTGGATCCAAAAGAAGAAGAACTAGAGAGTTCTTGAGGGTGACTCCGCCAACATACTTCACTCTTATCATTTTGGCAAGAACAAGTGCAATCAACTTCCACATCTTGCACTAGTTCAAGGAGTCACAAACCCTCTTGTTGGTAAGACAAGGGACAAGGTAACCTAAAAGTTTTCATGGACATCATCTTGTGTGTGCATCACTCTATGTCTATGGATATCCTTGTTTGTTCCTTGTGGGACTAACCCATGTAGGTATTGAAAGTGCAATTCACTCAAATGGATAGCTCCAAGTGATCTACATCAACATTGAGCATCCACATCTTCAACATCTACATGAAGTCATCATCGACAAAACCCGAGGTTAGTTCATCCCTCTAAGGGGGGATATCACAACTAGGGGGAGCTTTACTCTAAGACTTGAGCTAAAGCAACTCTAAAGATGTGAACACAACAATGCTTTATGTAAAAGTGGTAAACCCACTTGAGCTTAAACGATGAGTATGACCTATGATCAAGTGTTCTCACTTGACTCCTAAGTCAATATACTCATATATAGATGATCTTGTCATCGCAAATTGCTTGATAGATGCTAGAATTGGTTGTGCATGCCTTGTCACATATTTCATTTGCCATCTTATTGTGTGAGCATGCTGGTTGCATATTTTACTCATTCGAGGACATCCACTTGTTGTTTTGATTGTTTGGTTTTATTTCCTTTTGCCAAGTGGATGGACAAGAATGCCTAAGAACCTCCTCTAGCTATCTATGCTTTTCTCGTCTCAAACTCTATTCATGCTACATCACAAAATTTGATCAAGTCAGATTCGAACCACTCTGTGTGAGGAGCGCTCGGAGTCCCCGATTCGTCATAGACTTAAACTTCCAAAACCTCTTTATGATTCTCGGTCTGACCGATACCCTACTTTCGGTCCTACCGAGATCATTAAGTTGATCTAGGTTTTCGATCTCGGTGCAACCGATTTGAACCATTCGGTCACACCGAGTTGCAACACCTGTATACAGTTTTGCATCTCGGTGCCACCGAGTTGTTCCACTCGGTCACACCGACAGGGTCGGGCTATATATAGTCACGGGCAAAAATTTGGAAATTTCTCCGAACCCCTTCGCCCGCGCGATAGCCTGCTCTGCCAACTTGGTCTCCGGATCGTCTCCTCGCCGCCAGCCGCCTCCAGTCGCTGGTCTCCATCACTGTCAACGGAAATTCAACCCCGTCGTTGCCGGCGTAGCGAGTCTCCGCCGAACTAGGGGTCAGCAGTCAGAGTTTGCATCATGTCAGACCAAAGTGATAGCCAGAACTTGTCAGAGCAGCAAGTGCAGATGAGTGAGGGCACTAGTCCCTCAAGTTCCTCAGATGATGGCAGCAGGAGCACCCCTAGCAATCTGCCTAAAGCTGCCACAAGACAGAGAAAGAAGAGAACCTCAGACTCAGAAGATGAGGATTATGTGGCAGAAGAGGAAACAACTTCCAAGAGAGTTGAGCCAGCACAGGGCATAAAACCAGGGATGAAGATCAAAAGGCCAGCAAGCAGGCAGCCTATGTCAAAGGCCAGAGCTTCAACTGAGAAGCCCACTCCCATTGAGCCATTTGCTGCTGAAGGCAAGAAGAGGAAAGAAAGGGTGAAGAAAATTGTAGCCAGAGTGCTTGGCAAGGCTTCCATCATGGAAGATGAGGAGGAAGAAGAAGAGGTAGCTGCACCAGCACCTAAGGCACCCAAGCTGATGGGTGATGCCATAAGAACAGGGGCAGCTGCTTCCAAGGCCAAGCCAGCTCCAAAGCCAAAGCCAAAGAGGAACACAAGAAGCATCCCAGCTACTGAGAAGAACAAGGCCCCAGTGCCTGAAGCTGCAGAAGAAGAAGAAGAAGAGAATGTTCTTAGAAAGCTCAAGCCCAAGATCCCAGACCACAACGATGCTCATCCTGTGGCTGAGGATATGAAACTCAGGAGAGATTCAGGGCTCCGGAAGTGGAGAGAAGCAGACCCGTATGCTTCAAGGAGAAGGACTGCAGTTGACTACAGGTTTCACACCAAGGAGCAGCAAGACTTTTATGAGACAGTGCTGCTAGACAAGAAGCCAATTGTCTTGATATGATATGGGTTGATTGGCAATACATCAAGGACAACGAAGAGTACTACCCTGGAGTGTAGGACAGCTTCAAGGCATGTGGAGTAGAGGACTTTGTTGGGCAGAAGCTCACAAAGTGGAACGAGGAACTCATCATGCAGTTCTACTCCACAGCCCATTTCTATCCAGATGGCAGGATTGTATGGATGTCAGAGGGTACGAGGTACCAGTCTACAGTTGCTGAATGGGCTCAGCTGATTAATGCCCCAGAAGAGCATGACGATGACTTGGACATTTATGCCAAGAAGAAGATGGACCACAACTCAATGTCAAACATGTACAAGGAGATTCCAAATGAAGCACTTGATACGTTCAAGTTTGGCTCGGTACACTATCTTCTGTCAGGGCTGCCAACCATCAACTGGATTCTTAGGCACACCCTATTGCCCAAGTTTGGAGATCACAAGATGATCAGGGGCCACGCGATCAACTTGCTTCATATCTTTGACGTGCCACAGAAATTCAAAGTCATGAGCCTTATGATTGAAACAATCAAGAGGACAGCAGCAGACCAGAAGAGGAGCTGTGGATATGCCCCACAGATTCAGGAGCTCATCAACTCTAAGATGGGCACAGGCATATACTTATTGGACAAGGAACACCTGCCCATCCGTCCAGACTTTGAAGATAATCAAGTGGTCATGACTGAGAATGAGCCATCATCTGCCCAAGCACAAGCCAAGAAGGAGAAGGCGAGGAAGGAGAAAGCTGCCAAGATGCCTACTCAAGAGGAGGCATCTGAATATTTCCTGAAAACCAAACAAGAGCAGCTTGGTTACTTGATTGCATCCACCATGCGGATTGAGCAAGGACTAGCCACCCTAACTCAGAACCAGGCAAGCTTAGAGAGGATCATGGAACAAAAGTTCTATGACTTGGATGTCAAAGTGACAGAGATTCAGACTGCAGTGGAGCAGCTCCAGGATGACATGCAGGAGAGGAGAGGCAAGACTACAACTGATGCCTTTGCCAGAGTGCCACGAGGTCCGAGGTCGTCTGCAGTGCCAGTTGCTGACCCCAGAGCCACCATGTCTGCACCAACTACAGCCTCAGTTCCACTAGCTCCAGCGTCCACTTCAGCCTCGACTCCAACCACGTCTACAGAAGGCTTCGTCCTTGGAGTGCTCCGAACTCCACCACCACCTGAAGATCAAGCCTGAGTGTCGACTTAGCACTATGCATTTTCTATGAACTTTTTGGTAACTTGTTGCCAAAGGGGGAGAAAATGTATAGATCATAGGCTTCGAGAGAGAGTGTTGCTTTTATTCTCTCTTGTTTTATTTGGTGGTTTTTCGAACTTTGTTTGCTTTTGTGTGAGATACTATGTCATTGCTCGTGAGACATTGATGATCATGTGTTTGATCATAAGCTACACTTAATGTTTGCTTAATATTATCATCTTATCTATCTTATGTGATCATTCACTATTCTTGGTGATGAGTGCATGTATTTCATTCTTATCATTTTAAGCGCTCCACCAAGATGTATGTGACATGGAAGAGTAACCCATGACTCTAACTCTTTGTGCATTTGTAGTCCAAAGCAAATTTTAAATATGCACAAATTTAGGGGGAGCTCTTACTTGTCACATACTTCTCAAAGCGACGATATATTTCATGCTTATTATCATTTGTCGAAGCTTTGATCTATATGTTGTCATCAATTACCAAAAAGGGGGAGATTGAAAGTGCAACTATCCCTAGGTGGTTTTGGTAATTCATAACAACATATAGCTCATTGAGCTAATGCTATTCCAAGATGACTATTTTAGGAAAGCTCAATGATTGGTATGGCATGGATGTGAAAGTGGAACCCTCAAAATGCTAAGGACAAAGGATTGGCTCAAGCTCAAAAGCTCAAGACTCTTCATTTTATATTTTAGTGATCCAAGATCACATTGAGTCTTTAGGAAAAGCCAATACTATCAAGGAGGGATGAGGTGTTGCTTAATGAGCCTCTTGCTTCATGTGCTTAGTGATATGCTCCAAAACCCTCAACTACTTTCCCATATCCACATATGACCTAAACCCTAAGCCAAACTCGGTCCTACCGATTCTTTCTATCCGGCGCCACTGAGTTTCACTTGTCATAAGCCACTGCCAAACCCTAGCAATTTGGTTCTACCGATAGGGATCTCGGTCTCACCGAGATGGGATTGCAAACTCTCTGTTTCCCTTTTGTAACTTTTTGGTCTCACCGAAAGAGCGAATCGGTCCCACCGAGATTGCAGTGTAAACTCTCTGTTTCCTTTTGTAACTTTTCGGTCTCATCGAAAGAGAAAATCAGTCCCACCGAGTTTACCTGACCAACTCTTTGGTTAGCTTATTACCAAACTCGGTCTCACCGAGTTTGTGTAATCGGTCTCACCGAGATTACGTTATGCCCAAACCCTAACCATATCGGTCCTACCGAGTTGCATGTCAGTCCCACCGAAAATCTCTAACGGTCACTAGGTTTACCTTTTCGGTCCGACCGAGTTTGTTGATTCGGTCCCACCGAGATTGGAAAACTGTGTGTAACGGTTGGATTTTGTGTGGAGGCTATATATACCCCTCCACCTCCTCTTCATTCGTGGAGAGAGCCATCAGAACACATACACAATTCCAACTCATATGTTCTGAGAGAGAACCACCTACTCATGTGTTGAGACCAAGATATTCCATTCCTACCATATGAATCTTGATCTCTAGCCTTCCCCAAGTTGCTTTCCACTCAAATCTTCTTTCCACAAAATCCAAATCCTATGAGAGAGAGTTGAGTGTTGGGGAGACTATCATTTGAAGCACAAGAGCAAGGAGTTCATCATCAACACACCATTTGTTACTTCTTGGAGAGTGGTGTCTCCTAGATTGGCTAGGTGTCACTTGGGAGCCTCCGACAAGATTGTGGAGTTGAACCAAGGAGTTTGTAAGGGCAAGGAGATCGCCTACTTCGTGAAGATCTACCGCTAGTGAGGCAAGTCCTTCGTGGGCGATGGCCATGGTGGGATAGACAAGGTTGCTACTTCGTGGACCCTTCGTGGGTGGAGCCCTCCATGGACTCACGCAATCGTTACCCTTCGTGGGTTGAAGTCTCCATCAATGTGGATGTAGGATAGCACCACCTATCCGAACCACGGGAAAAACATCCGTGTCTCCAATTGCGTTTGAATTTCCAAACCCTTCCCTTTACATTCTTGCAAGTTGCATGCTTTACTTTCCGCTGCCAATATACTCTTTGCATGCTTGCTTGAATTGTGTGATGATTGCTTGACTTGTCCTACAATAGCTAAAATCTGCCAAGAACTAAAATTGGGAAAAGGTTAAGTTTTTATTTGGTCAAGTAGTCTAATCACCCCCCCTCTAGACATACTTTCAATCCTACAAGACGTAGGGTTTTGCCTCCATCAAGAGGGCCCGGATATGTGTAAAACATTGTGTCCCCTGCCTCCTGTTACCATCCGCCTTAGACGCACAATTCGGGACCCCCTACCCGAGATCCGCCGGTTTTGACACCGACAGCAGTTACTTACCTCCCCTCATAGTTGAGGGATAGATCTTGGTTTTTGGATCTCTTAAGTTCTTCATAATGATAAGCAAATATATATCCCATGTGACTCAAAGAATAGAGCTATGCTCCCCGGCACGGCACCAGAAAATAGTCTTGATAACCCACAAGTATAGGGGATCGCAACAGTTTTCGAGGGTAGAGTATTCAACCCAAATTTATTGATTCGACACAAGGGGAGCCAAAGAATACTCTCAAGTATTAGCAGCTGAGTTGTCTATTCAACCACACCTGGAAACTTAATATCTGCAGCAAAGTATTTAGTAGAAAAGTAATATGATAGTAGTGATAACGGTAACAAAAGGTAACGGTAGTAAAAGTAATGTTTTTGGTATTTTGTAGTGATGATAGCACTAGCAACGGAAAAGTAAATAAGCGAAGAACAATATATGGAAAGCTCGTAGGCAATGGATCAGTGATGGAGAATTATGCCAGATGCGGTTCATCATGTAACAGTCATAACCTAGGGTGACACAGAACTAGCTCCAGTTCATTGATATAATGTAGGCATGTATTCCGAATATAGTCATATGTGCTTATGGAAAAGAATTTGCATGACATCTTTTGTCCTACCCTCCTGTGGCAGCGGGGTCCTTACGAAAACTAAGAGATATTAAGGCCTCCTTTTAATAGAGAACCGGAACAAAGCATTAACACATAGTGAATACATGAACTCCTCAAACTACGGTCATCACCGGTAAGTATCCCGATTATTGTCACTTTGGGGTTAACGGACCATAACATATAATAGGTGACTATAGACTTGCAAGATAGGATCAAGAACACTCATATATTGATGAAAACATAATAGGTTCAGATCTGAAATCATGGCACTCGGGCCCTAGTGACAAGCATTAAGCATAGCAAAGTCATAGCAACATCAATCTCAGAACATAGTGGACACTAGGGATCAAACCCTAACAAAACTAACTCGGTTACATGATAGATCCCATCCAAGCCATCACCGTCCAGCAAGCCTACGATGGAATTACTCACGCACGGCGGTGAGCATCATGAAATTGGTGATGGAGGATGGTTGATGATGACGATGGTGACAGATTCCCCTCTCCGGAGCCCCGAACGGACTCCAGATCAGCCCTCCCGAGAGGTTTTAGGGCTTGGCGGTAGCTCCGTATCGTAAAACGCGATGATTTCTTCTTCCTAATTTTTTTCTCGCCGAAACTCAATATATGGAGTTGGAGTTGGAGTCGGAAGCGCAACAGGGGGCCCACGAGGTAGGGGGCATGCCCCCACCCTCGTGGCAAGGTGGTGGGCCCCCTGGCCTTCATCTTTGGCAGGTATTTTTCTTATTTTCTGAAAAGTGGCTCCGTGAAGTTTCAGGTCATTCCGAGAACGTTTGCTCCTACACATAAATAACACCATGGTAATTCTACTGAAAATAGCGTCAGTCCGGGTTAGTTCCATTCAAATCATGCAAGTTAGAGCCCAAAACAAGGGCAAAAGTGTTTGGAAAAGTAGATACGTTGGAAACGTATCAGAAAACATGCCTTGGTACAGGCTGAACCGGGGCAGGGATTGCATGCTGAGCTGTCTCGATGATGTCGGTGCAGGTGTCCGACTCAGGGCCCGGTTCGCCGATCTTGCCGATGAAGATGTGAATTCCGCCAAAGGGGACCCGGTGGCCGTATTCAATTGAACCGGCCTCGGGACCCCATCCTGCGTCGTCGATGTAGAGCTTGCCGCGACGACTCTTCATCATCCGACCCACAACGTATCCCTTGAGTCCTTCGAAGGTGCCCTTCAAGAACTCGAAACCATCGTGCGACAGCCCCATGGTGGGCGCCACCTGTCGTGGTTTTGTCACGGCAGATGTCCTCATGAAAGGACTTAGTCGTGGAGCCATCACTATGGGTTAGCTTAAAGGGGTTAAACCGGACAAGGGACACTAGGGTTTTTATACTAGTTCGGCTCCTTCGATGAAGGTAAAAGCCTACGTCTAGTTGTGTTGGTATGGCTAGGGTTTTGATGACCAGGGAGTGAATCCGCTTTGCCTGGCTCTCGAGTTGTTGTCTGTCGTCCTCAAACCGCTGCCCGGTCGTCCCTTTACATATAGAGGTTGACGCCCGCCGGTTTATAGAGTCCCGAGGCCGGATCATAAACATGTCCGGCTCGGTCTCTATTTCGTCTAACTTACAATACAAGTTACATGAGAGAACCGGTTTACATCTACAGGTCTTAACTCGCCCTTGGGCCTTGGGCCTTAGTAAAGCACCATCATCCTTTCATCTTCATGGGCTTCTAATCTTCATAGAGCTAATCCGGCTACTCCGACCGGTTTACATCCAGTAGTAATATCCCCAACAATTGATGAAGTCCACAAGTGCTTGGGATTTGATTGCTGTGCGAGGTCTATATTTGAGCCCGTGAGGTCCAAGCTCAATAGCCCACTTAGCAATCCCGCCAGTTGCTTCTCTGTTTTGGATGATATCTCCTAGTGGATCTGAACTGACCACTGTGATAGGATGACCTTGAAAATAATGCTTGAGCTTCTGGCTTGCCATAAAAACTCCATACACCAGTTTCTGCCAATGTGGGTATCTCTGTTTGGACTCTATAAGCACCTCGCTGATATAATAAACCGGTCGTTGAATCGGATACTCTTTCCCAGCCTCCTTGCGCTCCACAACCATGGCCACACTAACAGCTCGGGCATTAGCAGCCACATATATAAATAAAGGCTCCTTATCAACCGGAGCTGCAAGGACAGGTGGCTCGGCTAACTGTCTATTCAGATCTGCAAGTGCTTCATCAGCAGCATCACTCCAGACAAAGTGATCCGTTTTCTTTAACATCTGATACAAAGGGATAGCCTTCTCTCCAAGGCGACTGATAAACCGGCTTAAGGCTGCAATCCGGCCCACCAGACATTGAACATTGTTAATGCACACCGGCTTAGCCAGAGACGTGATAGCTGTGATTTTCTCCAGATTAGCTTCAATCCCCCTGTTAGACACCAGAAAACCCAAAAGCTTGCCTGCCAATACACCAAAGACACATTTGGCCGGATTAAGCATCATCGTATAAACCCGGAGGTTATCAAAAGTTTCCCTCAAGTCACCTATCAATGTCTCCTCCTTTCTGGATTTCACCACAATATCATCCACATATGCATGTACGTTGCGTCCAATCTGTTTATGTAAACAATTCTGAACACAACACTGATAAGTTGCTTGGGCACTCTTGAGCCTGAAAGGCATAGATACATAGCAGAAGGCTCCAAAGGGAGTTATGAAGGTTGTCTTCTCCTGGTCCTTAACTGCCATTTTGATCTGATGATAACCAGAGTAAGCATCCAAAAAACACAAACGGTCACAACCTCCCGTAGCATCAATAATCTGATCAATACGAGGGAGATCAAAGGGATAAGCTGGACAGGCTTTGTTCAAGTTTGTGTAATCCACACACATACGCTAAGTGCCATTTTTCTTAAGTACCAGCACCGGATTAGCTAGCCACTTAGGGTGAAAGACTTCCACGATAAACCCTGCTGCCAAAAGCCGGGCTACCTCCTCACCAATAGCCTTACGCCTTTCTTCGTTGAACTGGCGAAGAAACTGCTTGACCGGTTTAAACTTAGGATCTATATTAAGGGTGTGCTCAGCGAGTTCCCTCGGTACACCTGGCATGTCAGAAGGCTTCCATGCAAAGATGTCTCGGTTCTCACGGATGAACTCGATGAGCGCGCCTTCCTATTTCGGATCCAAGTTAGCGCTGATACTGAACTGCTTGGATGAATCGCCAAGAACAAAGTCAACCAGTTTAGTCTCCTCAGCAGATTTAAACTTTAGTGCTGGATCATGCTCAGTAGTTGGCTTTTTCAAAGAAGTCATATCTGCCGGATCAACATTGTCTTTGTAAAATTTCAGCTCCTCCGTGGCACAAACCGGCTCAGCATAAGCTGCATCCCCTTCTTCACATTCCAAAGCGATCTTCTGACTTCCATGCACCATGATGGTCCCCTTATGACCCGGCATCTTAAGTTGTAGATAAACATAACAAGGCATGGCCATGAACTTAGCATAAGCCGGCCGTCCGAACAGGGCATGATATGGACTCTTGATTTTCACCACTTCAAAAGTCAACACCTCTGATCTTGAATCATGATTGTCTCCGAAAGCAACTTCCAGAGCTATCTTACCAACTGGGTATGCTGGTTTACTAGGCACTACCCCATGAAACACAGTGTTCGACGGTTTAAGATTCGTATCTGTTAACCCCATGTGACGAAAGGTTTCATAGTAAAGGATATTGATACTGCTTCTTCCATCCATAAGCACCTTGGTAAATTTGTACCCCCCAACCCGGGGTGCCACCACTAAAGCTAGATGACCCGGATTGTCAACCCGAGGTGGATGATCCTCTCGGCTCCACAGGATGGGTTGTTCAAACCAGCGTAGATAGCGAGGTACCGCCGGTTCAACAGAGTTAACAGCCCTTTTATGAAGCTTCTGATCACGCTTACATAGGCTAGTGGTGAAGACATGATACCGCCCACTATTCAAATGTTTTGGATTGCTTTGATAATCGGATTGGTGCTGCTGTTGATTCCCCTGATGGTTGTAACCTCCTTGGTTGCCCTGGCTATTCTGATTGCCATGTCTGGTTTGGTTGCCCTGAAATCCTGAACCAGAATTGCCACCACCATAACCCGGCTAATGGAAACCGCCTCCTGAACTGTCGGGCGGTCCATTGTCATATTGAAAAAGATTTGAATTTTTGAACTCCCGCATAATGAAGCAATCTTTCCAAAGATGCGTAGCGGGTCTCTCCTTTGACCCGTGCTTTGGGCAAGGCTGATTTAACAAGCGCTCTAGGTTGGGGCCTGACCCTCCACCCCATTGGGAGGGGGGGTTACTCTTACGCCGTTGACCGTTATCCTAGGCGTTGGTGTTAGCCACAAAGTCCAAGCTATTGTCTGCCTTGCGTTTACCATTGTTCCCATGACCTGCCAGATTATGTTGCTGCCCCTTGGCATTGCCGCTCTTCTTTCCCTTCCTTGTCTTGTCATCCTCAGACTCGGGATCCTTGGTACTATCAAAGTCGGCATACTTCACCAGAGCCGCCATGAGTGTTCCCATGTCATTACAATGGCGTTTAAGCCGTCCCAATTTCAGCTTCAAAGGTGCAAACCAGTAATTGCCCTCCAATGTTAAAACGGTTGTGTCAGCGTTGATGCGGTCTGACGAATGCAAAATCTCCGAAACCCGGCGCACCCAATGGGTCGTTGATTCTCCTTCCTCCTGGACACAGGCAGCTAAATCCACAATGGACATGGGTTGTTTGCACGTATCTTTGAAGTTCTGGATAAAGCGGGCCCTTAACTCGGCCCATGATCCAATAGAATTGGCTGGCAGATTTTTTAGCCACGTGCGAGCTGTTCCCTCCAACATCATGGTAAAGTACTTGGCACACGCTGCTTCGTCCACATCCAGCATCTCCATTGCCATCTCATAACTCTCCACCCATGACTCAGGGGATAAATCGGCGGTGTAATTTGGCACCTTACGCGGGCCCTTGAAGTCCTTGGGCAACCGTACGTTGCGCAGCGCTGGAACAAGACATGGCACTCCCAAAGAACTGGAATTAGCCCCTGGTTCCACCGATGTTGTTGGACGAACCAGAGTGAACTGGCGAACCGGCGTGAGCTGATGAACCGGAGCCTCGTGATGCACCGCTAACTCGGCTTCCCGACGTGCCCTAGCGCGATCCACTACATCCTGGGCATTGCCACCGCCACCCACCGGGTTATTGCCACGGGGCGGATTACGATTCCTCGCACTACTTGATACGGCCAGCTCATCGATGTGCCTGCTATAGCTTCGGCTTGGGCGGGGAGTGGAATGAATCCTTTCGCGGCTATATGAATAGGCCTGCTGCTGAGTCAAAGCCGTCTGTAGGAGCTCCCTAGCCCATCGTGTCTCAACTGTTATGGGGGATTCACCATCCATCGGGAGAGCTGCCAATTGTGAAGCGGCCGCAACAATGTTATCCAATGGGTTAGAGTAATGACCCGGAGGTGTTGAGATGTGATGTGGTGGAAGGTCGTTTAGACAAGGCGGAGGAGGCGGATCCATCGCACGAGGCTGAACCGGTGCCCCGGTCTCAGGTGCCTCCGCCCTGTTTACCACAGGTTGGTTGCTGGTGCCTGCTCCGGGTGTGTTAAAGAGATTCCTCGCCTCCAAGACCGACGAAAGGCACGATCGGTATCTTCTCGTCATGACGTCATCCAACGCACTCTGATCCAGCATAAGCTGGTACGCCTGAGCCTCCAATCCGGCCCGCTCTGTAGCCATCCTGGTATTTTCTGCTCCCAGGTCCGCTTTAGCTTGAGTGATCTGATCCTTCACCTTTGCAATCTCTGCGTTGTGCTAATCCCGGTTTGCCGCGTCCACCTCCGCTGCTAGCAACGTTGCTAAAGTGTCGAATAGATCGGACAAAACCTGAGCCGGAGGCGGCGCAGAGCTCCCTGCCCCCGCTGGTGTTGCTGTTGCCGAACCAGAGATCATTGCTGCAGTGGTAGATGAGTGTTGCGCTGGTTGTGTACCGGCCATGAAGACCGCGACCCGGTTTGGCAGATCAAGGGGGTCCGGAATACTGTTGCCCTCGAAACTTCCACTAATCCCGTCATCCTGCAGCTGGTATAGCGACTCGGTCTCTCCGGTTGAAGACTCGTCATCGGAGCAGACAACAGTTTCGCCACCAGATGCCGATCCATCCTCATATTCCGCTCCATGGATGACACCTACGAAGACATGCTTTACGGCGGGCTGAACCGGGACAGAGCTTGCACGCTGAGCCGTCTCGATGATGTCGGTGCAGATGTCCGGCTCAGGACCCGGTTCACCGATCTTGCCGATGAAGACGTGAATTCCACCAAAGGGGACCCGGTACCCATATTCAATTGAACCGGCCTCGGGACCCCATCCTGCGTCGTCGATGTAGAGCTTGCCGCGACGACTTTTAGTCATCCGGCCCACAACGTATCCCTTGAGTCCTTCGAAGCTGCCCTTCAAGAACTCGAAACCATCGTGCGATAGCCCCACGATGGGCGCCAACTGTCGTGGTTTTGTCACGACAGATGCCCTTGTGAAAGGACTTAGTCATGGAGCCATCGCTACGGGTTAGCTTAAAGGGGTTAAAGTGGACAAGGGACGCGAGAGTTTTATACTGGTTCGGCCCATTACGATGAAGGTAAAAGCCTACTCCAGTTGTGATGGAATTGCTAGGGTTTCGATGACCAGGGAGCGAATCCGCTTTGCCTGGCTTCGAGTTGTTGTCTGTTCCTTAACCGCCGCCGGGTCGTCCCTTTATATACATAGGTCGAAGCCCGTCGGTTTACAGAGTCCCGAAGCCGGATCATCAACGTGTCCAACTCGGTCTCTATCCCTCCTATCTTACAATACAAGTTACATGATAATGTCGGTTTACATCTACAGGTCTTAACCCGCCTTTGGGCCTTGGGCCTTCATAAAGCGCCACCATCCTTTGTCTTCCTGGGCTTCTAATCGTCATAGAGTTAACCCGGCTACTCCTGGCCGGTTTACGTCCAGTAGTAATATCCCCAACGCATCCCTCCTCCCACTGCCCTCATCCCCTCCTCCTCTCTCCTCCCTCCTCCCACCGCCCTTCTCCCCCTCCTCCTCTCTCCTTCCTCCTCCTCCTCCCTCATCCCACCCTACTGTTCTTGTATAATGTAGTTTTTTTACTGTTTTTAGTAAGTGGTTAATAGAAATAGTTTATTTAATTAGGAAGTGGTTAATAGAACTAGTTTATTTATAGTAAGTGCTTAATAGAACTAGTTGAATTAGTAAGAAAACTAATTATTTTTATTTATAGTAAGTGCTTAGGTTAACTAGTTGAATTAATAGAACTAGTTTATTTTTAGTAAGAAAATTTAGGTATATGAGATTTTATGATCTAATTATTTTTTTTACTATAGAACTAGTTTATTTTTAGTAAGAAAATTAATAGAACTAGTTTATTTTTAGTAAGTGCTTAGTTTAACTAGTTGAATTTATGTCATTATCACTTTGTCATCAAAGAATGCTATATGAGATTTGATGATCTAATTAAAATTTTACTCGATGGAATATGCAGGCTTTGTAGAGTTGTATCTCCTTGGAGTGATCGTCATCCGAGCTACCTCTACTTCCTCTACACCCGAGTTAGTGAGCTAAAAGTCCACCTCCTCCTTCTCCAGTCCTCGGTGTTGAATAGAGTAGAACTAGGGTATTTAGTTATGCTTCTTAACCAAATGAAATGTTCGGGTTATAAGATATATTGAAATGTTTTTGTCAATATTGAACCATTGAAATGCAATGAGCACCAGTTTATTCTCATGTGCGAAGTGTTGATGCATTTTCGAGTGGCCTATGTTTTGCCGGAGTGTTGATTCATTTCCGTTCCGGCAAATTTCAGGCGCTCGATATGTCCTATTTTAGCAAAGGTCATGCCAGATTTTTCCGTGAATTTAAGCATGACTTGTGCTAGAATATGTAGGAAATATCGAGTGCCCCGAATTTGCTAGAAAGAGAATTAAACGAAATTTCGAGTTGACTTTAAATCTGTCGGGGATCCATACATGACAGTTAAAAAATCAGTGAGGGAGAGTCTCCACATATATGAGAGAAGAAGAATCCGACTGCTGTCGTGGGGGTCGCTTCTCCTTCTTCTCTTTGTGCTAGACCTTTGTTATGCACTAGGAGAAGAAGGAATAGCGACATCATCGACGGTCAAAAAATCGGTGAGGGAGTGTCCACCATATATGAGAGAAGAAGAATGTTGACTGTTGTCATGGGGGTCGCTTCTCCTTCTTTTCCTTGTGCTAGATCTTTGTAATGCACTAGGGAAAGGAGGAGTAGCGACCATCACCGAAGGTCGCATTATTAGAGAGGGAGTGCCCACCATATACGTGAGATGAGAGTTTGGGAAGGAAGACTCGACATGCCTAAATTCAACTCGTTGCATATTGAGTAATAGTGATCTGTGTGTTGAGTTTCCTGGTAGTTGCCTTTGATCAATTTCAATTAATGTTTCAACTATGAACATAGGAAATTTCTGACGACAAAAAGGAATTCGGTATGTGCGAATACTGCAAAGATGAGCGCGGCCTGTGTGACAGGCCTCACCTAGTTGGTGGTAGGCGCTTCAGCATCATGCTGGATGAGAACTTCGAAGTGGATACAATAAGTCACAATGACAAGTCTTTTTCGTAATTAAGCATGACTTCTACTTCTTTTGCTTCAACTTATAATTTTAATTTTTTACTATTCTACTAGTGTATCCCCTACCATGCAAGAATTTATGTCTTGAATAAGATTGGTTCCGGTACTATGGAAAATGTGGAGGTAAAGAGAGTTCACTTGAGGACCGAGCATGGTTGTACTTTTGCCGTAAAATTATACAATGCAGAAACCTACACCTATTTTGAGTGCAAAAATTGGAGATCACTATGCAAGACTTATGCATTCGAGCCTGATATGCTTATCACCTTTGATATTCGCCCGGAAGATGAAATTGAAGGTAATATCGACATCTAGGTTGATGTGCAGATGCCTCTAGTTCTACCATTATGTGAGTTTCTCAACCATATTTATTAAGTAATTTATATTGTTTATTTAAAAATAGTTGACAACTAATTTCTATTGACAACTTATTTCCATTCAAGCAAACTTGTCCGGCGCTTGGTAGACAACACCTACTACTGTCTTGGGGGTGAACTAAACTGCGAGGAGATAGGTCATTATGTTTCATGGCTTGAGGATCTTGATACTGTCAAGACAGGTTATTTTCCTGGACTTCGAGATATTAGTACTCAAAACGTGCGACCACTAGTGTGTGTATTGAACTATGGTTACATCTGTTCAGGAAAGATGGTAAGATTTTTACTATTTGTCCTCAGTGCATCTTTTACATACATTATGTTTAATCTACACTTCATTGCTAAGTATGTTACTACGATGTTCTTCAACGGGGACTCCCGATGAGTGTTGTGCCTCGTTGGATCGAGCCTAAAGGTTGCATGACAATGGTTAGCTTACGGCTACGATATCCTGCATTGCACATGAGTGCATTCATCATTTCTCGAAGCGAGCAAGTCTTAATAGTCAAATAATAGAGCAAAATTGTGAAGGATCGCAACAGAGAAGTACTAGGGGCAGCAATCAGAAGCGCAGCCCACAATTAGGAGACAGGTTCATCTACATGCTCCAATATGATGAAGCAGGAGTGCTACACATGTTTTATGCTATTTTACCTGAGAGAGAGAGAGAGAGCAGCATGAGTGATTAGCTTGGTAGGATGAGTTTGAAGATGATGATGTGCTACACTATAACTGTGATGATTAAATAGCTAGTGTTGGTGGTAATGACTATGATGATTATAGTTAGCTAGTGTTGGTGGTGATTAGATAGCTATCGTAGCTAGTGTTGGTGGTGATTAGCTAGGTAGAATGAGTTTGAAGATGGTGATGTGCTACACTATGACTGATGATTAAATAGCTAGTGTTGGTGGTAATGACTATGATGATGATTAAATAGCTTGTGTTGATGGTAATTACTATGATGATTAAAAGCCAGTGTTGGTGGTAATGACTAGGAACGCAGATTAGATTCAAGTCGAGGCAACATGTGGTGCACATCGAAAGTACTACCAATCCAAACTAGATCAAGTTTGGATTAGTAGTATACTTTTGACATGCACCACATGTTGCCTCCACTTGAACCTAATCCACATTTATTTCACCCACTGTTGTATATACTAACTAATCATGGTCATAAAATCATATGATGAAAGTACTGTATATAAAACCTATACAAATACAGCGAAAATAAGCTGCAATTTCAAAAATACAGGAAAAATAAGCAGTAGCGCTTTTCAAAAGAAACGCTACTGCTACTTACTACTATCAGTAGTGCTTTTCCACCACGAGCACTACTGCTAACTAGGTATAGCAGTAGCACTGGTAACCAGCACTACTGCTACCAGTTAATTAGCTGTAGCGCCTTACTGGTAGCGCTTGTAAAATCGCTACTAGTAGCTCTAAAACCAACGCCACTACTAGGGTTTTCCCTAGTAGTGATGTTAGCCAGGCGTCCACCATGCAGGGTATGTGTAGTAGGCAACATGTCGGGATGTAGAGGCGCTTAACGGAGCCCTGGTGGGAGAAGATGATGGCTTTGTGGAGTTCAAAATCATGAACAACAAATAGCTAACGACAATCAAGATTAAGAGGTGTGGCGTGCCATAGAGGGCGCCACCGAGATGCAATGACCTATGTGTGCCAGCCATCCTTGGTAGGGAGAAAGGAGATGATCTCCCCATGGTTGGCGTCCAGGAGATCGTTGATGCCCCCCCCCCCGAAATTCTACGGGTTCATCAGATCCAGGGGGACTATGGCCGCTTCTGCCCACGTTCCCGGGTGTAGGATCTACAACCGGTGGCGCCGCTGACCGGAGCCTCATCTGCAAACAACAATCTGGAAAAAAATGGCACAAACATATATGTAGGACATTCAAAATCAATTTTCAAGATTTGGAAGGAAACAAATGGCACAAACATATATGTAGGACATTCAAAATCAATTCACATGATCTGGCTATGAGTTATTAGCACGAACACTAATTGTCGTGGTTTTGTCATGCCAATGAGGTCCCGGACTTTGTCCAGTCCCTCGGCGTTGACGACCCCCGGTGCGTGCAAGACTCGCGACGGACCCGCCGGGCGAGGCTTCTTCTTCCCCTTCCCCTTATCGGCCATCAGGATGACTTCGCCCGGGGCCATGGAGGCTAGTGAGAGATCCACTGTGAGCTTGAAGGGAGCAGTCGTAAGAAGGCGCACCCAGCTTCTGCAGGACGGGATGAGCCCAGGGAGGAAGACGGAGAAACAGATAGAATATGTCGCAATACCTGTTCCTTGCTTTATGGCTAAGGCAGATGGGGTAGCAACTACAGACCAGTCGAGGAGCGGTGCCCCAGTACTCCCAATTCCCGAGGTCGAGCTATGTAGCGCGGTAACCGATCGGGCGTCCCCACGATTCGGCAACCCGAGCCACCACCGTGTTAAATGCGGCGAAAGCAAGGATGTGGGGTTAGAACCCCACCAACCAGAATAGGTCGCCACGCGTCAAGTCCCGACGGCCAAAGGCCACATCCACCTTCTGTGCACCCCCATGGGGCACAACCAAAGCATGGGCCTGAGGGGCTACTGTCGGCCCAGTGGGAAACGGTGTACCTAGGGCCGGTAGACCAAGGCCTTGACGATGTCACCCGGCAAGAAACCCCGCGCTCGATGACCCAGCTGCAAGCTCTACTGCCCAACCCTACGCGGGGTCCTCAAAAAATGTTGCCATGGGGCAGTAAAACCCGGCTATGGCTTCTCGAGATCGATCCGGGAAGTCCTCTTGCCTTGTGCAGCTCCGCCTAAGGAGGTGAGAGATGGTCTAACAAGGGCATTTAATTCAAGCCACGCCCCTACAGTGGATGGTGTCAGCAACCGAGCCAAGACGCAATAGTGGCACCTTTTGACTTTGGGCATCGATGGGAGCATGCATTCCGGAGATTCACTTACCCGACATGCTACTACAAGAGTCTCTTGTAGCAGCTCATGCGGGATGGGTCAAAAGCCATCCCCTATCGTGTCCGACCGGCGGGGATGGTTTTCCACTCTCTCGTCTTGGTTGGAGCTGAACATGTGGCAACCCCCCGTTGGAAGAATGGGAGGACCAGGTTCAGTATAAATAGAGGCCGGCTACGACCTGAGAGCGTGTCGGCTCACATACCCAACTAAGAACACACATTGTAGCCACTCAGCCACAAAGACAGAACAATATCATCCTAGAGCAGGAGTAAGGTATTACACCTCAACCGTGGCCCGAATCTGCATAGTTCCGGTGTGCTCTAGTTTCTGCTTTTCTTTCCGGTGATCGACGACTTAGGATACCAAACGCGTTGAGTCCTTGGCCAAACTCACAAAGTGTTGTAGCAAGCAACGCAATATCAAGTTCTTCGACACCGAAAATAGGCATAGCATTGTTCGCAACATAAGAATTCCATAGTGCTTTTACTTTGAGACACATGCATACATAAAGTATGGAGTCTCCCTTTGTTCTTATTTAGGAACAAGGCGCAGTGTCATTTTAGCTTTAGAAATTTATGTTGCGCGCTCGTTTCACTGTTGCTCCCTATATCACGCAACTCACTGCACACATGAAAATTGCCATCTTGCTACGTAGTGCACATCGGAAGAGTAAGAGGATATGCTAGGTATACACAAGGAAAAGGCATACATAGTGATATCATGCATGTATTTAAAAATTGATTTGAAAAATAAATAAAAAGTAGTCCAAACCGCATGTCCGAATTCATAATCTAGTATAGGTGCTATCCTCACAAGGGATGAGACTTGCCTGTTTCCCCGTTGTGTGCCCATCCGTGCTCCCATCTACGTGGCTTGATTTTATTGAAACAAAATAAGGCCCGGCCCCACCGCTTAAAATTAGGGGGAGATGATTAGATTAGAAAAAAAAAGACAACCGTAGGATTAAGTGGGAGCACGGATGGGAGCATGGGAAGGGAGCAGGCAAGCCGGATCCCCTCACAAGAACAATCTTGAGGCACCTAAAGAGTACTTTGGTAAATACTTGTAATCATTGTCCGATATCTTCAAATGAACCGTCGATTTATGCTCGTTCAATCGAGTGCTCCCAGCGTCTCCTATATAATCCTCGCTAAACCAAGCAGTACATCCACCCTTGACCCAGAATTCTCCATCGGACACCGGAAGGCGGAAGCATGCATGTGCAGTAGAGAAGCATAGCCGCGTTCAACTCATCACCTTCACCAGCGCCGGCGAGCACAGAGCATGGGCCCGGACCTCATCTCTTCCCTCCGCTCTACCGTGGATGCTAGCTAGTAGCAGCTCCAACCAGAACATACAAGCTTAAGAATATCGTCAGGTTGTCCCTATCAGGTGCACGGGTGAAGCCACGAGTATAAACGTATGATCTACCCAGGGCCGGCCCATAGGCTAGGCAAAAGAGGCGACCGCCCCAGGCCCCGAGAGGGGAGGGGCCCAACTAAAACTTACACTAGTAAAATCTATTCCCGGGCCAAATGAATGCATTGTGTTGGAACTGTCGTGGTTTGGTCAAAGCCACGACGGTTCGAGAAATTCGCGATTTCACGAATAAGTTTGCCCCTACCCTAATGTGTATTGTAGAAACTCAGATTGATGGAACTAGGGTAGAAGAATTAGCTGGCTCATTTGGATATGATAATGGATATGCTATTGATAGTCAAGGTAGAAGTGGTGGCATCGGTGTTTTTTGGAACAATGAAATAAAGCTTGAGATTTTAGGTTACTCGGTGTATCATATTGATTGCTCTGTGACAGAACCAGGCATGGATCCGTGGAGATTAACTGTAGTGTATGGAGAATCTCAAACACACCTCAGATCACAAACATGGGACACTCTCAAGAATCTGAGCAAGTCCAATAATCTCCCTTGGATTTGTTTAGGAGATTTCAATGAGGTTTTGATGCCCGATGAGCACGTCGGGATTGGACAGAGAAGCAACGCACAAATTCAAGCGTTTCGAGATACCGTGGACGTCTGCAGTTTAATGGATATTGGCTTCTCTGGACGGCCTTGGACTTTCAATAAGAAAGTGAGGGGAGGGACGTACACTCGCGTACGCCTAGATCGGGCCCTGGCCACGACAGAGTGGCACACCCTGTTTCCTATGGCTGACCTGTCACACTTAACAGCAGCCACCTCTGACCATTGTCCAATTTTATTGAACTTAAACAGAGAGGAGAGGGTGGCTCGGCCACCCCAAACTTTTCGATATGAGGTTATGTGGGAGGGCCACTCGGACTGGGGAGAGACGATCGATACAGCATGGTTACAGAAGGGTGTGAGCACAACGGTGGAACAACTCAAGGATAAGTTGCATGCGATATCAAATGACTTAGGGAGCTGGGACAGAAACACCTTTGGTTGTGTCCGTAAGGAGATCAAGGACCTGAAGAAGGAACTTGAGAAACTTCAGTCAGACCCCAATCATACGGCACCAACCCATGTTGAGCTCAAGATAAATGAGAAACTGGTGGAACTCTATCACCATGAGGAATTGATGTGGAGGCAAAGGTCCAGAATTCAGTGGCTAACATCGGGCGACAAGAACACAAACTTTTTTCATTTGAGAGCAAGTATAAGGAGGAAGAAGAACATGATAAAAGCTTTGCAAAGCTCTCTTGGTGTGATTTCTGTTGATCCCCACGAACTAAAGGTCATGGTCCAAAACTTCTATACATCTCTGTACACGGCTGAAGGTACTCACAATATGAATGTGGTGCTAGACACCGTGCCGGTCAAGGTGACAAGGGAGATGAATGAGCTCCTGTGCGCCCCCTACACCAAGGATGAGGTAAAATCAGCCTTATTCCAAACGTTCCCGATAAAAGCTCCTAGTCCAGACGGATTTCCGGCTCATTTTTATCAGCATCATTGGGATCTTTGTGGTGATGAGGTTACAGAGGCAGTGTTGAAAATTGTAAGGGGAGAGGAAAGCCCGGAATGCATCAACGACACAGTCCTAGTGCTAATTCCAAAGGTATCCAACCCATCACTTCTGTCACAATTCAGACCCATAAGCTTATGTAATGTTTTATACAAGATTGCGTCCAAGGTCATTGCCAACAGGCTCAAGCAGGTATTACCGGATATTATTTCTGAAGAGCAGTCGGCCTTTGTACCGGGGAGACTCATCACAGATAACATAATTAGTGCATATGAATGCCTTCACTTTATGGAAAGGAACAAATCCAAGGTACATAGCCACTGTGCTTTGAAGCTTGATATGATGAAGGCATATGACAGATTGGAGTGGGACTACCTGCAAGCAATGATGTTGAAACTGGGTTTCGATTCAGCTTGGGTGAATATTGTGATGAGCATGGTACGCACTGTTTCTTTCTCAGTCCTCTTCAATGGCGAGAGACTTGATCAGTTTAGCCCGGGAAGGGGCATTCGGCAGGGAGATCCAATCTCCCCATACCTTTTCTTAATTGCAGCAGAGGGCCTCATGTGCCTCCTCAAAAACAGTTCTTCGTCATCCCAACTTGAGGGGATCAAGGTGGCTCCAACGGCTCCTGTCGTCAGTTACCTCCTCTTTGTCGATGACAGCCTGCTGCTTTTTAAGTCAAGTACTAATGGGGTTGTTTTGGTGTCAAACCTACTGAATGACTATTGTATGGCTTCGGGTCAGCGCATTAATCATGAGAAGTCCTCAATCTTTTTTAGCCGTGGCTACCCTCAGGTGGTAAGAGACAGTATCAAGAACACTTTAAATGTCCACAATGAGTCTTTGAGCGATCGGTACTTGGGAGTGCCCACCGATGTTGGACACTTGAAGAATGGCACGTTCAAATACCTGAGAGACCGTGTTTGGGAGAAGGTGAAAGGATGGATGGAGAAAATGCTTTCTTATGCTGGCAAAGAAATCTTAATAAAATCAGTGGCGCAGGCTATTCCCGTATATTCCATGTCTTGCTTCCGCCTACCTCGGGGCCTTTGTGAGAGTGTGTCAACACTGATTCGGCAGTTCTAGTGGGGCAGCAAACAAGGGAAGCGGAAGCCCAGTTGGGTGGCCTGGGACGTCATGACTAGACCGAAGCATATGGGGGGACTTGGCTTTCAGGATTTGGAGATCTTCAACCTAGCCCTTCTAGCCAGACAAGCATGGCGATTGATACATCACCCTACGTCTCTAAGTGCATGAATGATCAAAGCAATTTACTATCCGGACACTTCTCTTTTTGAGGTAACTTTGGGATCTCACCCCTCGCAGATTTGGCGAGCGATTATGGATGGACATGACGTAATGGTACAAGGCCTCATCCGTCGAATTGGCAATGGTGAATCAACAGAGATCTGGAGCTCGAACTGGATCCCGAGGCCGAATCTGAAATGGCCTCTAACATCTCTACTACAACATCCTCCTACCAAAGTCTCCGAGTTGATCATCCCGGCCACTTCATCATGGAACGAACAACTTGTTCGGTTGACTTTCATCCTGATAGATGTAGAGGCAATCTTGCAAATACCCTTGTGCACACGTCAGACCGAGGACTTTTGGGCGTGGAGTGAGGAAAGAACTGGACGCTTCACTGTCAGGTCGGCATACAGAATGATCCAGCGAGTTAAGTTCAGCCGGGAAGCTTGGTTGTACGAGCAAGGGGGATCCTCACACACCGACACAGACAGCAAATTTTGGTCACAACTATGGGGGGTGCAAGTTCCTTCGAAACTGAAGAACTTTCTATGGAGGCTGGCACAACATACGATACCAACGGCAGGACTTTTGAATTGCCGCAACATGTCTACTAGCAGCTCATGCATCCTGTGTGGAGCGGAGGATACTTGGCGCCATGCTCTTCTAAACTGCACTATATCAAGGAGTACGTGGGCGCTTTCATCAGAAGCAATCTTGGACGGGATAAGTACAAACATCAATGACAACGCCAAAGACTGGTTATTCTCCATGCAAGAAGTTCTCCCTCAACTAGAGTTCATAAAATTTGTGGTTACTGATGGAGTCATGTACCTAGGGTAGGGTCACAGACCTGATCTAAGTACCCTGCCCAGGGGCATCCTTAGAAGAGATCACCTTCCAGTCAACCTACAAGGGACTCACTTGACTGACTTGAAGGACTCGACCACGAAGACTCACTCGACCACCAGAAGGTCAAGAGGCACTCTGCACTGCAACGGTCTATAATTAAGTAGACTTTATGATAGTAAAGACACTTTATGTGGGGCATTACCAGTAACGCCCCGGACTTAACGCACCTTAAACCCTCTCCTACGTGGGCTGGCTGGAGTCCTGGTGCACTCTATATAAGCCACCCCCCTCCACATGTAGAAGGGTTCGGCACCCTGTAATTCATATACACATAATCCACTCGACCGCCTCCGGGCTCCGAGACGTAGGGCTTTTACTTCCTCCGAGAAGGGCCTGAACTCGTACATCTCTTGTGCTTACAACCTCTCCATAGCTAGGACCTTGCCTCTTCATACCTACCCCCCACTCTACTGTCAGACTTAGAACCACGACAGTTGGCGCCCACCTTGGGGCAGGTGTTTTAGCGATTTTGTGGAGAAGTTGCGATTCTTCCGAGTACTTTCATCATGGTGGCTGCTAGAGTTTTGGTCGAGGGCCAAGAGATCCGTCTCGGTGCTCTCACCTTTGTCGCCGACGACTCCGCCTGGCTCCAGGAGGCTCCACTCGACGTCGATGCGCTCCCCGTCCGCGGTGCGACGCATTTTCGCGCATGTGTCTGCGGCGTTCTGCTGCGGCAACCGTCGACCCCGTATCGGTCGACTCCCCCATCGGCCACCCTCCCGGTCTCCCGCCAGCGCAAGCGCTCGGGCCGGTCGAGGCTTCAGCGGTGGGTGAGGCACGCGGTGGCTCGCCAGACGGCCACCACCCAAGTTGCGGCAATCGAGCCCGACAAATCTCTTTACGGCCTGTTCGATCTGTCGACTGGCTCCGTAGAGACTGCATCCGAGCACGATAGCAGTGATCCAGCGGCGGAAATCCTGATGGTTGACGGGCCCCGCAGCCCCCCTGGCTTCGCCCGTGATGGTGGGGCAGGCGACGGAGGCGACCCCGCACGAGACCACGAAGAGTACCAGCCCGAGCCACTCGACTCTCTGCAAAGAGAGGAACTTCGCCGCAGGAACGTGGATGCCCTGCGTACTCCCATCGCAGGAGAAACCCCTGAGGCTCGCGCCTTGGAGGAGGCACGTTTGGCCAACTTGGCCGAACGCACCCGCCTGGAGAATCTTCAGCGAGCACTCGACGAGCGCGCGCGGCAACGAATTCCCGACACCAGTCGACGTCAACTCTTCCCGCCGACTCAGGTATATCGAACCCCGATCTAGGATTTAGCAGCTGCGACCCGTATTGCAGAGTCCATCCATCCCTCTCAGTCGGAAGCTGGCAGAGGCTTGATGCAGATCAAGGATCTGCTCCGGGCAGCAGGTGATCAGAATTTGGCCGTGTCGCAGTCGCGCAACAGAATTCACAGTCGATCCGTCGCTGCGAATACGGTTCAGTCGGCTCACAGCCCCAGATCGCCTCCGCGGCATGAAGGGCGCGAGAATCGGCGAGACCAATATGGAGACCGATACGACCGAGATGATAGGCGTCGAGTGCCCACTTCCCCTTCGAGGGGTGGGTCTTACGCTCCCCGGCAGCAAGATGACATACGTCAGTTCAGTGCAGGGCGAAGAGTTCCAGTCGACCCCAGAGAACCAGGCTTCGACGCGCGATCCATTATCGTGCAAGGCTTGGTCGACCGGAACAGAGCCCATTGAGGTGGACTCGACAGAGATGCGCCCACGAGCAGTCGAGTGCATGTTTCTGGTCCGGAATGTTTCAGCAGAGCTATCAGAGGCGCAGTGATTCCTCCCAATTTCAGGTTGGCAACAGGAGTCAGCAAGTTCACTGGTGAGTCTAAGCCTGAAACTTGGCTTGAGGACTACCGAGTGGCGGTTCAGATTGGTGGTGGGAATGATGAGGTGGCCATGAAACATCTGCCCCTCATGTTGGAAGGTTCTGCCAGAGCATGGTTGACTCAGTTACCTCCTAGCAGCATTTACACTTGGGAAGATCTGTCCCGAGTGTTCGTCAGAATGTTTGAAGGAACTTGCAAGCGACCGGCTGGATTGACGGAGCTGCAAGTCTGCGTGCAGAAGACCAATGAGACTCTCAGGGAGTATATTCAGAGGTGGATCACTTTGCACCATACTGTGGAGAATGTGTCTGATCATCAGGCAGTCTGCGCCTTCAAGGATGGTGTCAAGAACAGAGAATTGAGTTTAAAATTTGGTCGAACCGGTGACATGACCTTGAGTCGGATGATGGAAATTGCTACCAAGTACGCCAACGGTGAAGAAGAAGACCGACTCCGAAGCGGCAAGCACAAGCCGAGTCAGTCGGAGAAGGGAAACACCAGTCGGAAACAGAAGCGGAAGGCTGAACCGGCAGCTCCTGGAGAGGCTCTGGCCGTGACTCAGGGAAAGTTTAAGGGGAAACCAAAAGGATCCTGGAACCCTAAGAAGGTAAAGGATAAAGAAGGGAACGACGTGATGGATATGCCGTGCCACATCCACACGAAGAAAGACGAAGAGGGGAATATCATTTACCCAAAGCATACCACTCGCCAATGTCGACTCCTGATCCAGCAGTTTCAAGGAAAACAGTCTAAGGACAAGGAAAAGGAGTCGGACAAGGCCGAAGGCAAGGAGGACAGTGAGGAAGGATATCCGCATATCAACTCCACTCTGATGATCTTTGCAGATGTGGAAAGCAAGAGTCGATTGAAAGTCATTAACCGTGAGGTGAACATGGTTACCCCAGCAAAAGCAAATTATTTGAAATGGTCCCAAACACCCATCACATTCGACCAATCTGATCACCCGACTCATATTGCCACCCCTGGGAGGCAAGCTTTGGTGGTCGATCCAGTTGTCGAAGGCACTCGACTGACAAAGGTGCTGATGGACGGTGGTAGCGGGTTGAATTTGTTGTATGCAGACACACTGAAAGGAATGGGCATTCCGATGTCCCGACTGAGCACCAGTAACATGAGCTTTCATGGAGTTATACCAGGGAAGAAAGCCGAGTCACTCGGCCAAATAGCTCTGGACGTGGTGTTTGGTGATTCGAAACATTTTCGCAAAGAGAAGTTGACGTTTGAGGTCGTGGATTTTCAGAGTGCATATCATGCCATTTTGGGGAGACCAGCTTATGCACGGTTCATGGCTCGACCATGTTACGTGTACCTCAAATTGAAGATGCCCGGCCCCAAAGGAGTGATCACTGTCACCGGTGATCGGAAAAAGGCAGAAGAGTGCTTTCAGAAGGGCTCAAAGATTGCTGATTCCCAGGTGACAGCGGTCGAGTTCGAAGAATACAAGCAAAACGCAGATCCGAGTGACTTGCTGCGATCCAAGAAACCCGCCACAGAATCTGCATTTCAGTCGTCCGGTGAGACGAAGCCTGTTCACATTCACCCGACCGACCCCGATGCAGCTCCGACCCACATCTCCACAACACTCGACCCGAAATAGGAAGAAGCGCTCATCCAGTTCCTCCGTGAGAACTGGGACATTTTTGCATGGAAGCCCGCTGACATGCCAGGTGTTCCCAGGGGACTGGCTGAGCATCGCCTAAGAGTCGACTCATCTGCAAAACCAGTCAAAGAGCATCTTCGGCGGTCCGCCGTCCAGAAGAGAAAAGCCATTGGTGAGGAAGTGGCTCGACTGTTGGCGGCAGGATTTATCCGAGAGATATACCACTCCGAGTGGCTCGCTAATGTCGTCATGGTTCCTAAGAAGGACAAATCACTCCGAATGTGCATTGATTTCAAGCACATCAACCGGGCCTGCCCGAAAGATCATTTTCCTCTCCCTCGCATAGATCAAATTGTTGACTCGACCGCGGGATGCGAGAGATTGTCTTTTCTAGACGCCTACTCCGGGTACCACCAGATCCGTCTGTACGGACCCGACGAGGTAAAAACAGCTTTCATCACTCCATTCGGGTGCTTCTGCTATATCACCATGCCATTCGGCCTCAAGAATGCCGGAGCCACATTTATGCGAATGATTCAGAAGTGTCTACTCACTCAAATCAGTCGGAATGTGGAAGCGTATATGGATGATATCGTCGTCAAGTCACGAAAAGGTTCCGACCTGCTCGCTGACCTCGCCGAAACATTTGCCAACCTCAGAAGGTATGATATCAAGCTCAATCCATCAAAGTGCACATTCGGAGTTCCTGGTGGCAAGTTACTCGGTTTTCTCGTTTCCGAGCGAGGGATCGACGCTAATCCAGAGAAGATCGGCACTATTCTCCGAATGAAACGCCCTGTGCGAGTGCACGATGTCCAGAAGCTTACTGGATGCTTGGCCGCATTAAGTCGATTCATCTCACGACTCGGTGAAAAGGCATTGCCTCTTTACCGACTGATGAAGAAGGCAGACAAGTTCGAGTGGACTCCAGAAGCTGATGCAGCGTTTGCCGAGCTAAAAGCTCTGCTCTCCACCCAGCCGGTGCTTGCTGCTCCAATCAGCAAAGAGCCTCTGTTGCTTTATATCGCAGCCACAGGACAAGTCGTCAGTACTGTGCTTACGGTCGAGCGGGAAGAAGAAGGAAAAGCTTTCAAAGTTCAGCGCCCAGTGTATTATTTGTCTGAAGTCTTGACTCCATCCAAGCAAAGATATCCTCATTATCAGAAGCTTGTGTATGGAATATACATGACCACAAAGAAGGTTGCTCATTATTTCTCTGATCATTCCATCACAGTCGTCAGCGACGCTCCACTATCAGAGATTTTGCACAACAGAGATGCAACTGGTCGAGTGGCTAAATGGGCGATTGAACTTCTTCCCCTTGATATCAAGTTTGAGGCAAAGAAAGCCATTAAGTCCCAGGCAATAGCAGATTTCCTCGCCGAATGGATTGAACAGCAGCAGCCGACTGAAGTTCACTCGGAGCATTGGACCATGTTTTTTGATGGCTCTAAGATGTTGAATGGTTCCGGTGCTGGGGTTGTCCTGGTTTCCCCCAGAGGAGATAAGCTCAGATATGTGCTCCAGATTCACTTTGATTCCTCCAACAATGAGGCAGAGTATGAGGCCCTCTTATACGGATTGCGCATGGCCATTTCACTCGGCGTCCGTCGCCTGATGGTCTATGGCGACTCGGATTTAGTGGTCAACCAAGTGATGAAGGAGTGGGACGTGAGAAGCCCAGCCATGACTGGATACTGCAGTGCAGTGAGGAAGCTGGAAAAGAAGTTCGAGGGGTTGGAGCTCCATCATATACCCCGACTGAAAAATCAAGCAGCTGATGATCTAGCAAAGATAGGTTCCAAGAGAGGAGCCATTCCGAGTGGTGTGTTCTTGGAGCATATACGCACTCCGTCAGTCAAAGAAGATCCTTTCACCGAAGAAGCTCCACAGCCCAAGAGTGCCACAGATCCGACTGAGGTTGAAGTCCCAGCAGTAGTCGACTTGGTCATGGAGGTCTTGGTGGTCATTCCCGACTGGACAGTTCCGTATATCGCGTATATCCTGAGAAAAGAGCTCCCGGAGGATGAGGAAGAGGCTCGACAGATCGTCCGTCGATCTAAAGCCTTTACCGTAATCAAAGGACAGCTATATAGAGAAAGCGCGACTGGAGTTGGTCAGAAGTGCATAACACCAGAAGAAGGTCGAATCATCCTCAATGATATCCACTCGGGAACCTGTGGTCATCACGCGTCCTCTCGGACCATCGTGGCCAAAGCATACCGAGCCGGATTTTACTGGCCAAAGGCGAATGAGATGGCGAAGGAGATAGTGGATAAGTGCGAGGGATGTCAGTTCTACTCTAATATGTCGCACAAGCCTGCATCAGCTCTGAAGACCATTCCACTCGTCTGGCCTTTCGCAGTATGGGGGTTGGACATGGTCGGTCCTTTGAGAACAGGGCGAAGTGGCTTCACGCATGTACTGGTGGCAGTCGACAAGTTCACCAAGTGGATTGAGGCTAAACCAATCAAGAACCTTGACGCCGGTGCTGCTGTTAGCTTCATCAGGGAACTGATATTCAGATATGGAGTCCCGCACAGCATCATTACGGATAATGGGTCGAACTTTGACTCGGAAGAATTCAGGGATTTCTGCAACTCTCAAGGCACACGAGTCGACTACGCTTCAGTCGCCCATCCGCAGTCGAATGGACAAGCAGAGCGAGCCAATGGTCTGATTCTCAAGGGATTGAAACCCCGACTGATGCGTGATCTCAAGCATGCAGCTGGAGCTTGGGTCGACGAACTTCCCTCGGTGCTTTGGGGACTGCGGACCACACCTAATCGGTCGACCGGAAGAACTCCATTCTTCTTGGTCTACGGAGCTGAAGCAGTCTTGCCGAGTGATCTTCTCCACAATGCTCCTCGAGTTGAGATCTACAACGAAGCAGAAGCTGAACAAGCGCGGCAGGACGCAGTCGACCTTTTAGAGGAAGAAAGGGAGATGGCTCTGATCCGATCGACCATCTACCAACAAGATTTGCGTCGTTTCCACGCCAGAAATGTGAGAGGTCGAGCCTTCCAGGAAGGAGATTTAGTTCTCCGAGTGGATCAGAAGAAACCACACAAGCTTGCTCCTTCTTGGGAAGGACCCTTCATCGTCACCAAAGTTCTCCACAACGGGGCATACCGTCTTTACAACGTCGAACATAATATCGACGAGCCCCGAGCTTGGAACGCGGAACTACTCCGCCCATTTTACACTTAAGTTTATCACTCGGATGAGTTGCAATAAAGTACTCCTGTAGTTCATGGATTTCAAAATAATAGTGTCATAGTTCCTCCATAATTTTTGTCACTTTTTATTTTTGTCCAATAAAATTTTCCCCTCAGTGGGTGACTTAGCCGCGAATCCGTTTCGCCTAAGTTTGTAAAAATCCTTACCGAGTGGTGAGCCAGACTCCCACTCGGAGGCTTAGCTGCGAATCCGTTTCGCCTAAGATTAAATAAAATCCTACCGAGTGGTAAGCCAGACTTCCACTCGGGGGCTTAGCTGCAGTCCAAGTACTCGCCTAAGTTATAAAAATCCTACCGAGTGGTAAGCCAGACTTCCGCTCGGAGGCTTAGCTGCAGTCTAAGTACTCGCCTAAGATTAAATAAAATCCTACCGAGTGGTAAGCCAGACTTCCACTCGGGGGCTTAGCTGCAGCCCAGTGCTCGCCTAAGTTATCAAAATCCTACCGAGTGAAGAGCAAACCTCTCACTCGGGGGCTTAGCTGCAGCTCAGCGCTCGCCTAAGTTATCAAAATCCTACCGAGTGAAGAGCAAACCTCTCACTCGGGGGCTTAGCTGCAGCCCAGTGCTCGCCTAAGTTATCAAAATCCTACCGAGTGAAGAGCAAACCTCTCACTCGGGGGCTTAGCTGCAGCCCAGCGCTCGCCTAAGTTATCAAAAACCTCTCACTCGGGGGCTTAGCTGCAGCCCAGTGCTCGCCTAAGATATAAAAAATCCTACCGAGTGAAGAGCAAACCTCTCACTCGGGGGCTTAGCTGCAGCCCAGTGCTCGCCTAAGATATAAAAAAATCCTACCGAGTGAAGAGCAAACCTCTCACTCGGGGGCTTAGCTGCAGCCCAGTGCTCGCCTAAGATATAAAAAATCCTACCGAGTGAAGAGCAAACCTCTCACTCGGGGGCTTAGCTGCAGCCCAGTGCTCGCCTAAGATATAAAAAATCCTACCGAGTGAAGAGCAAACCTCTCACTCGGGGGCTTAGCTGCAGCCCAGTGCTCGCCTAAGATATAAAAATCCTACCGAGTGAAGAGCAAACCTCTCACTCGGGGGCTTAGCTGCAGCCCAGTGCTCGCCTAAGATATAGAAATCCTACCGAGTGAAGAGCAAACCTCTCACTCGGGAGGCTTAGCTGCAGCCCAGCGCTCGCCTAAGTGGATTAAGGAATAAGTCGACTGCAGTGAGCGTCTTGCTTTGAACCTGCAAAAGACATTTCGAGCCAAAAGCAATCATATTCAAACACCAAATTCAAGTTCAGATCGATACCTAAAGGAACCGAAAGTGCTCAGGCGCTAAGCCTGTTAAGGTTTATCGGTTACAACTCCACTCGGCATACCGAGGCAAATTTAAAGCGTCGAGCTTAGAAGAAGTTTTTTACCCCTCCTGTGGAGGGCTGGAAGGTGCAACAAACTCATCAAGATCAATTCCATCTGCGATCCGAGTGGCAGCAGCAAGGAAAGTTTCCATAAAGGACCTGAAGTCGTGTTTCTTGGTGTTGGCCACTCGGAGGGCAGCCAGCTTGTCTTCTCGCGCATCTTTGCAGTGGACTCGGGCCAGACACAGAGCAACATCTGCACCACACCGAGCCGAGGACTTTTTCCACTCCTGCACTCGACCAGGGACAGCGTTCAAACGAGCCATCAGCGACTCGAGGTCGTTCTGGAGTGTCTCCCCGGGCCAGAGCGTTGAGTCGATGCGAGATGTGGCGACCTTCAGCCTTGCAAGATAGTCCACGGCAGCTGCAACACGGGACTCCAGTCGGAAAACATTCATGGCAACTTCGTCGTTCACCGGAGAATTGACGGGGTCAAGGTTTGGTTCCAGCCGGCTAGTCTCTTCTTCAAAGTTTTGACAAAATTCTGCAAGGACGATCACCGAGTCAAAGCAATGGTCGAATGAAAAAACCACAGTTGAAAGTGATTGTTGAAGGTTTACCTTCAAGCATAAGAAACAGCTTCTTGGCAAGACCACTCAGGAAGGCCTCCAGATCATTTTTCTTCTCAAGAGCAGCTTTCAGATTGGTATTTTCTTGTTCAAGCTTGGTAACTGAAGCTAACTTCTCGTCGGCAAGCTTGATCCTCTCAGCTAGTTCAAGGTCTTTTTTCCTTTGGGCCTCCCTCACCTTACCTGCAAGTTACAGCAAGATCAGATTTTGAAACAAATGAAGGGAAAAAGCAGTCGTCGAGGTCTCACCAAACATACCTTCGGTCTCCTCCTTTGCCTTCGTCAGATTCTCCTGAACCAGCTTCAAATTCAGCTCGAGCTGAATGTGCTTGTTTTCCAGTTCAGTGTAGCGAGCCGCAAGGTCACAGGAGTTCTGCGAAGAACCAATCGACTAAATGTCAAAAATAATTCACTTCCGAGTGGAAAAGGAAAAATCACGCGTTTCTAAGACTACAGCCGAATCCAAGCATTCGACCGTAGTCTCGGGGACTACACCCAGTGGGTGCACTCAGCGTGCCCCCACTAATCCTATTGAAGACAGAGTCGACCAGTCGACCGGTTTGCGAAATCCAGTCGCCATCGTCGAATGACGGAAAGACTGAAATTATAAAGCCTAAGGCCGACTGCCAGCAGTCGACCTTAGCCTTGGGGACTACACCCAGTGGGTGCACTCAGCGTGCCCCCACTAATCCTATTGAAGACAGAGTCGACCAGTCGACCTCAAAAAAAAACAAGATGTATTCTTTAAGACTATAACCGACTGCCAGCAGTCGACCACAGTCTCGGGGACTACACCCAGTGGGTGCACTCAGCGTGCCCCCACCGGTTTGCGAAATCCATTCGCCGTAGTCGAATGACGGAGAGACTGAAATTATAAAGCCTAAGGCCGACTGCCAGCAGTCAACCTTAGCCTTGGGGACTACACCCAGCGGGTGCACTCAGCGTGCCCCCGCTAACACGGAGTTTAAATCGACACACCCACTGGGTGACTACTATAAATTCTGGAAAGAAAAGTTTGAAGGGCGGAACATTCCTTTGAACAAGTGGTGGTCGACTGACCTGAACATTCCTTTGAAGGGCGGAACTGGCATTGTAAGCTGCCTGGCTCGCATCTCGGATGGTCTTCAACTGCTCCATCATGATACCTGCCTGGCGTATCGCCTCCTTCGCGGCGCCAGCTTGGTCCTCTGGGACGTGGTGCATGGTGAAGAGGGAGGGTTGCGGAGCACTCGTCAGCGGATCTGCGAAGGACACAGTGTGTCGAGTGGTGTTCTCCTCCTCCGCGACCAGAGTCTCAGGCACCGTCACATCCTGGGGCACCCTGCTGGCAGACGCTTTCCTCCTCATTCTGTGCTTCAGCGGTTCCTCATCTTCATCATCATCAGGGAGAGTGATAACAACATTGGATGGAACTACAGAAAAGAATCAGAATTAGAGATCATGAGTCAGTCGACTAGAAACGGGGTTAAGAGTATAGTACCAGGTTTTGAGGTTGCTGCGTCCTCCATCTCATGATCGTCAGCCCGGGCTGAGGTCTCAGAAGTAGCAGCACTGCAACTCCAAAGAGTCAGTCGACTAACTCCAGCGCCAACCAGAGATAAAGTTCACGCAAAACAAGAAGACTTAAGCAACATGATTACCCTGATATGGTGGGGATGGACACCTTCATCTTCGGCAGGTGCTTGGTCGGCTTTGACGGGGCCGCCCTGGGCTGCTTCGACGCCTTTTCAGTCGGCGCCGGAGAGGTGGTCCGAGGGCGCTTGGTCGACTGAGTGACAGTCGCAACCCCCTTGCCACGTTCAGTCGCAGGGTCATGGACAAGCTTCGACCGCCTTTCCGAGCGCGGTGGTGCAACCTCCTCCTCCTCCTCTTCCTCGTCCTCATCAACATCATCATTATCGTCATCAGTGTCATCGTCATCATCATCATCCTCAGCGGCGTCCGAGTCCCACTCCTCCTCCTGGCTCTCGCCCCCGCTCGCTTCTCCCTCCTCAGTCGGAGCTTGTGCTCCGTTGGGCATCGAGTACAGCTCAGTGAGGGCCTGATAGACATCCAGACAAAGATCAGTCGACCGATCGGCAGGGAAAACAGAAATAAATATGACGAGAATACAATGGGAAGTGGAGCAGACATACCTTGTTTGGATCACTGTGGCAGTCGAGTGGAGGAATCCTTCTGGCTCCGCGAGGGTTATCCTTGTTCCCAGTAACAGCGGCCATCCACCTTTCCAGAGTGGCATCGTCGACTGTTTCTGGATTGACCCGAGTCACATCCTCAGTCCCGCAGTACAGCCACATGCAATGGCTCCGGAATTGAAGAGGCTGGATACGACGCCTAAGGAAAACCTCCAGGAGATCCATACCCGTCACTCCATCCCGAACCAACTGAACTACACGCTCCATCAGCATCTTCACGTCAGCTTTCTCCTCCGGAATCACCTTCAGAGAGGAGGGCTTGTTCACTCGGTCCATGGTGAATTGAGGGAGTCCACTCGACTGTCCCGGCGTCGACTGATCCTGGCAGTAGAACCAGGTCGACTGCCAGCCTCTGACTGACTCGGGAAATGTCATGGCTGGGAAGGTGCTCTTGCTCCTCACCTGGATCCCCAGACCCCCACACATTTGGACAACTCGGGTTTTTTCGTCGCCTGGGCTCGCCTTCTTCACGGTCTGAGAGCGACACGTGAATATGTGCTTGAACAAGCCCCAATGCGGTCGACAACCCAGAAAACTCTCACACATGGACACAAACGCGGCAAGATAGGCGATAGAATTCGGGGTGAAGTGGTGGAGTTGCGCTCCAAAGAAGTTCAAGAAACCACGAAAGAAAATGCTCGGCGGCAAAGAGAATCCGCGGTCGACATGGGTAGCCAGAAGCACACACTCACCCTCTTCTGGCTGGGGCTGCCACTCTTTCCCCGGAAGCCTTGCAGCTCCATGAGGGATCAGGCCCTCGTTGGCCATGTCGAGGAGATCCTTCTCCGTGATGGTCGACTGGATCCAATCTCCCTGGACCCAGCCTTTCGGCAGGCGAGATCTAGACGAAGACCCGCCGCGGCTGGTGGATCTCCCCTTCGCCTTCTCCGTCGCCGACGCCTTCTTCGCGCGTTCCAGCGCCGCCGTCTTCTCCTTGACCATGGCTACCGGCGAGGCGCGCGAGGAGAGGTTGTGCGGAGGCGAGAGCGAGCGCGTTGGGCAGAGACGAAGGGAGTAGAGGGAGAATGCTGAGGCACTGTTCAAAAAACCCTCGCTGGGCGCATTTATAAGATCCCTTCCGAGTGGATGATAGGTGGGCCCGGTCGATCTAATCATATCCTGAAACAGTTGTGCGAGCGTGATACGTGGCGAAAAAAGCGGCGCGGAGATCGAGGCGTTTATGCCCCGTCCCATCCGAGCGCCGCGGACCGCTCCGCTTCGCGCGCTCCCCCAAATTCCGTATCCCGCGGAATCCGCGAACGGCAGATCAGTCTGCCAGACGCGGGATTCCCTGCGATCCGTCGCTCGGAAATCAGCGAAGTCCAAAAGATCACTCGACGAAGAAAAAGAATGGATCGAGTCGACTGAAGAAAAGTTGCTCACTATCAACAAAGAGATTTTTTGGTTCAAAGCAACGCACGACTAGCATGCGAAGGCTAATCGGAAACAACATCAACTCCTTCATCACTCAAGCCTCAATCCATTCGGGGGCTAATGATGGAGTCATGTACCTAGGGTAGGGTCACAGACCTGATCTAAGTACCCTGCCCAGGGACATCCTTAGAAGAGATCACCTTCCAGTCGACCTACGAGGGACTCACTCGACTGACTTGAAGGACTCGACCACGAAGACTCACTCGACCACCAGAAGGTCAAGAGGCACTCTGCACTGCAACGGTCTGTAATTAAGTAGACTTTATGATAGTAAAGACACTTTATGTGGGGCGTTACCAGTAACGCCCCGGACTTAACGCACCTTAAACCCTCTCCTACGTGGGCTGGCTGGGGTCCTGGCGCACTCTATATAAGCCACCCCCCTCCACAGGTAGAAGGGTTCGGCACCCTGTAATTCATATACACATAATCCACTCGACCGCCTCCGGGCTCCGAGACGTAGGGCTTTTACTTCCTCCGAGAAGGGCCTGAACTCGTACATCTCTTGTGCTTACAACCTCTCCATAGCTAGGACCTTGCCTCTTCATACCTACCCCCCACTCTACTGTCAGACTTAGAACCACGACAGTTACACTCTGGGCTATTTGGGGTGCACGACGTAAGGCAATTCACGAGCAGATATACAAAAGCCCATTCGCAACACACTCTTTTGTGCAGTCATATCTGAGAGAGTTGGAGGCTATTAAACAGCCATCAGCATCAGTTCCCAGGCCTGGTCCACGGCCGACACACTAGATACCTCCACCGGAGGGAGCAGCTAAAATTAACGTGGACGCCGCTGTTGGAAGAGGAGGAAGATATGGAGCTGTGGGAGCAATATGCAGAGACCGCTCAGGTGCTTTCCTGGGAGCTTCGGCAATGGTGTTCATGAGAATCTCAGACCCAGCTACTCTTGAATGCTTGGCGATCAGGGAGTCTCTTTACCTGGCAGATGATCTGTACGAACAGAAGATTCAAGTTGCTTCAGATTGCAAGGTGGTCGTGGAAGATGTCAGAGAAAGAAACCCGACTGTTTATGGAGCACTGATACATGAAATATTAGAATGTAAGGCTACTTTTCAAGCTTGTAATTTTAATCATGAATTTAGGAGCTCGAATGTCGAGGCTCACAAACTCGCGAAGCATGCTTTATCGCTTTCAGCTGGCCGACATGTGTGGTTAGGCCAGCCGGATGGACTTTCCTTCGTCCGTGTAAACGTTGTGACGAGTTAATAAAAGCTTCCGAGTTTGTCTCAAAACAAATCTTAAAGATTATTAAATGGAAAAAAATAAAGCTTCAATTTGCAGAAGCATAAGTTCACACCACATACTGATAAGTTATACCACGCTTAGGCAAACCAACCCGACTGGCGGAGTTGAGTTCAAATACATTATTCTCTCTTTACGATGCATGTCTTAGTATCATAATGAAAAGTATGATATCTCGATTTCAATGTTTAAACCAATGCACAATTTTTAATTTGATAAACGTCTAGGCATCTCATTTGCACCAAACTAAACCAAGTGAATCTGGACGAGCATATTAGGTAATTGAATCATGCGTAAAAGTATAATCAACAACATTTTTGGTTCTTCGAATTACTAAACCTAACATGCAACATTTTCTATGCCCTAGAAGTTTCCATGAATATGACCGCCTAATATACACTAGAAATCGCTATAAAAATATTTGTTAGTGTGTCTATAACTTATAAATCTCTATCATAATAGTCAATATAATATTAAAAGATATATGAACACATGCATGTATATGCAAATGTGTATACACTACATCGTTTATGCAATATTAGAAAAATAAATATGAAAGATTGTCTTAACAATAAAGAAAAGTTTTGGTACATCATAAAGTTTTCATTTTGTGGAATTAAAAATTTCAATTATATACATTACAGATGCATACCAATTAATAATATAAATGTTATTTGAAAAAATTATGTGGCTAAGTAATAAAAAATATTAATTAAAACTATAATTGGTACACTTATTTTAAAATAAGTGAGGGAGTCCTAGATTAGGGGGTGTCCGGATGGCCGGACTATATCTTCAGCCGAACTCCTGGACTATGAAGATACAAGATTGAAGACTTCGTCTCGTGTCCGGCAGGGACTTTCCTTGGCGTGGAAGGCAAGCTTGGCGATACGGATATGTAGATCTCCTACCATTGTAACCGACTTTGTGTAACCCTAACCCTCTCCGGTGTCTATATAAACCGGAGGGTTTTAGTCCGTAGGACAACAGACAGAACAACAATCATACCATAGGCTAGCTTCTAGGGTTTAGCCTCTCCGATCTCGTGGTAGATATACTCTTGTACTACCCATATCATCAATATTAATCAAGCAAGACGTAGGGTTTTACCTTCATCAAGAGGGCCCGAACCTGGGTAAAACTTCATGTCCCTTGCCTACTGTTACCATCCGGTCTAGACGCACAGTTCGGTACCCCCTACCCGAGATCCGCCGGTTTTGACACCGACATTGGTGCTTTCATTGAGAGTTCCTCTGTGTCGTCGCCATCAGGAAGGATGCCTCTCCCCGTCTTTAAAGACGGCACTGTTGCTAAGGGAGCTTTGGCTGTCGGCCAAACGCTCCGGCTAGGTGGTTTTCTTATGACCGCCTGTTCGGCTTCTACGCCGACGATGACCTCTCGAGCCATCGAAAACAATCTTCATGTCAGCTCGGAACTGGCCGAGCAGTTAGATCCAATGGAGCTCTCCTCCATAAACGAGCTCTTGGATCGCATCGCCGCCCTGGGAGTCCCTACGGATTACGACCAGATTGGACCTAAACCCGATCTGAGAGAGATTAACTCTCCCCAAGTCACCCATCACATTGCCGTGGTAGAGGGACAGTGCGGTGACCCTTCATCTATCTTAAGGACTAGCTACGTACGGATTCCCGATCCCTCCAAGCCAGATACCCGCGGAGGGGAGGATATCACTCAAGACCTGAACTTAGAGTCAGGCGACGGGCTGGATTCATTGGACAACATCCAGGAATCCAAATTTTCGAGTTCGGAAACTCCTCGGCCTCTGAGCCTCAGATTGGGTGAGGCTTCGGATTTAATTCCACCCACCCACCCACCCGAACACAAGCGATCTATCCCAAATCAGGCAAGAGCCCGAAGAAACAGTACATCATTACTGGGCCAGATTCCTCCTGGTTAGGAACAGGATAAGGGACTGCCGCGAGGAAGACGCAATCTCAATCTTCTGCAATAATTGCACGGACAAGGGAATCCTCAACACCATAAGTCGCCATGATATTACACGCTTCGCTGACTTGGCGTCCATCGTACGAAAGTACTGTGCGATGGAAAGCACCTGGAAAACCGAAATAAAATTTTGGGACGATCCGGCCCTGAATACAAACCCAGTCCGAAATAAAAGGGTGCATCATCGCCAGACACCCGGGTCAAACTCCAAAAAGCAAAAACCCTCTACAGGGCATGGAACTGTACTAGAAGGATGGCTCAATGGACCCTATAAAATTCACAGTACAAAGGACGCCACACCAACTCACAGCCTTAGAGCATGTTGGATACTCCGGCAGGTGGCCAAAATTGGCGAAGATCTCCTAATTCCGGAGGCCACAGAAAGCCACCCCAGAGACACCAATACGGTATTAACAGTCTTCGAGACTTTCACATCCAATAATATGCGAAAAAGGACACTCCGCGGCCTTGCCGAAGTCTACCAAGTAGCAACAATAAACCCATGGAGTGACACGGCTATTACCTTTAACACCAGTGATGAACCTAAATTCCGAATAGCCCGAGCACCAGCCGCATTGGTCCTCAGTCCAATAGTGGACGGCTTTCATCTTACCAAGGTACTCATGGACGGCGGCAGCGGATTGAACCTCATTTACGAGGAAACCCTTCAAAAAATGGAAATAGACTGGAAACGCATTGAGCGAAGCAGCACAACCTTTAGAGGAATAATCCCCAGCCAGGAAGCGCGCTGTACAGGAAAAATCACACTAGATGTGGTGTTCAGTACGCCGGATAATTACAAGTCCGAAGAGGCCACGTTCCATGTGGCTCCATTCAGCAGCGGTTATCACGCTCTGCTAGGGCGGGAAGCGTTTACAATCTTCCAAGCAATACCCCATTACGGGTACATGAAGCTCAAGATGCCTGGGCCTAACGGGATCATCTTTCTCGCTAGTGATCCGGACATAGCACTCCGCGCCGAAAACAAGACAGCCGCACTGGCCCTCGAGGCACTATCCGAAGCCCTAGCGGCTGGGGAACTGACTGCGCTACGCTCCACGGTGAATAGGGACGATGTGGTACTCGACAAAAGATCCAAGTCCACCTCCTTTAAACCGGCGGATGAAATAGTCAAATTCCAGGTCCATCCAATAGACCCCAATAAAACAGCTTCCATCGGGGCACAGTTAAACCCTGATGTAGACGCCGCACTGCGAGAGTTCCTACGAGAGAACTGGGACATTTTCGCCTGGCACCCTTCAGACATGCCAGGAATCCCACGCAGGCTGGTCGAGCACAGCTTAAATATCCTAAAAGGATTCAAACCTGTCAAACAAGCTCTTCGGCGTTTTTCCGAACCTAAGAGACAGGCCATGGGAGAGGAGCTAGCAAAGCTATTGGAGGCCGGATTCATCAGAGATATAAAACATCCGGACTGGCTAGCAAACCTGGTGATGGTACCAAAGAAGGACAAATCCTGGTGCCTGTGCGTTGATTTTAAAGACCTTAACAAGGCTTGCCCAAAGGATCCCTTCCCCCTCCCTCGCATCGATCAAATTATCGACGCCACCGCAGGACACAATTCGTTGTGTTTCCTCGACGCATATTCCGGCTACCATCAAATCAAGATGGCAGAATCAGACCAAGCCGCAACGGCATTTATCACACCATACGGCCCATTCTGCTTCAACACAATGCCCTTCGGGCTCAAAAACACCGGCGCAACATATCAGCGCATGATTCAGACATGTCTGGCAAACCAGATCGGCAAAATAGTGGAGGCATATGTAGATGATGTGGTCGTCAAAACAAGACATGTCGAATCTCTAGTAGACGACTTGAGGCTCACATTTGATAACCTCCGAACATACGACATCAAGCTCAACCCGGAAAAATACGTTTTCGGTGTTCCAGCCGGAAAGCTCTTGGGCTTCATTGTATCCGGTAGAGGAATTGAAGCAAATTCAGCCAAGATCCGAGCTCTGTCACAAATGGATATCCCAAAAGACCTCAAACAAATACAGAAGTTAACCGGATGCGTGGCGGCTCTAAGCCGCTTTATCTCCCGCTTGGGAGAAAAGGCCCTACCCCTTTACCGCCTCCTTCGGTGCACCGAACACTTCGAATGGACGGATGCAGCCACGGCCGGACTCGACGAAATAAAAGCCATATTGGCAACAAACCCAGTCCTGGCCACGCCAAACATTGGCGAACTAATGCTATTGTACATCGCAGCAACACATCAGGTTGTAAGCGCAGTGCTCGTCGTCGAACGAGAAACGGACGGACACAAATTCCCCCTTCAAAAGCCGGTCTATTACGTGTCCACTGTACTCACTCCATGCAAATCACGGTACCCACATTATCAAAAGATTGCTTATGCAGTATTCATGGCATCCCGGAAGCTACGACACTACTTTCAAGAGTGTTCAATAACAGTAGCCTCGGAAGTACCACTTAACGATATTATAAACAACCGTGACGCAACGGGCCGGATTGCAAAATGGGCCATTGAGCTCCTCCCGTTTGACATAACTTATAAGCCATGGCGAGCCATCAAGTCGCAAGTTTTGGCCGACTTCGTCGCAGAATGGACGAAGGCCGAACTCCCTAAAGAGTACGACACATATTCAAATTGGATCATGCATTTCGACGGCTCCAAGACGTTGGCCGGACTAGGGGCTAGCGTCGTTTTGACGTCCCCCACAGGAGACACAGTTCAATACGTACTCCAGATTATGCAGCCGAATATGAGGCCCTTTTACATGGTCTCTGGATGGCAGTATCCATAGGCATTCAACACCTAGAGGTGTGCGGGGACTCGAACCTCGCAATATCCCAAATAAATGGAGACTTCGATGCCAAGGATCCAAAAATGGCAGCTTATCGCAATGCCGTCCTAAAAATGTCAGCTCGGTTCGAAGGGCTTGAATTTCACCATATAGCCCGGGAAAATAATCAGGCGGCAGATGTCCTGGCACGCATCGGCGCAAAACATGATGTAGTCCCCCCCAACATCTTCTTGGAAAGGTTGTTCAAGCCATCCGTAGTATGGGAAGGGGAGCCGAACAATAATAGCCCAGACCCAACCGCACTGCCCGACACCGAACATTCTGACACAATCGAAGGCTCTACCAATGAAATAACACCTTCAGCCCACGTAATAATGGCCGTCATCGCCCCATGGACAGAACCATTCCTCGCCTACCTCACTAGGCAGGAACTCCCCGAGGACCAAAATGAGGCACGCTGCATAGTGCGGCGATCCAAAGCCTACAAAGTCCACGAGGGAGAACTTTATAAGAAAAGCACTACCGGAGTACTTCAAAGGTGCATCTCCGAAGAGGAAGGGCGGAACCTCCTGGCTGAAATTCATGCCGGACTCGGCGGTCATCACGCTGCAGCTCAGTCCCTTGTAAGCAAGGCCTTTCGTACAGGCTTTTATTGGCCGACGGCCCGGGCAGACGCCCAGGACTTAGTCCAACGATGCGCCGGTTGCCAGCTCTTTGCAAACCAAAGCCATATGCGACCCACCGCCCTCCAAACTATCCCCATCACTTGGCCCTTCGCGGTCTGGGGGCTTGACATGGTGGTGTTGGGTTTCGTAGTAATTTCAAAATTTTCCTACGCACACGCAAGATCATGGTGATGCATAGCAACGAGAGGGGGAGTATGATCTACATACCTAGTAGATCGACAACGGAAGCGTTTGGTTGATGTAGTCGTACGTCTTTACGATCCGACTGATCAAGCACCGAAACTACGGCACCTCCGAGTTCTAGCACACGTTCAGCTCGATGACGATCCCCGGACTCCGATCCAGCAAAGTGTCGGGGAAGAGTTCCGTCAGCACGACGGTGTGGTGACGATCTTGATGCACTACAGCAGCAGGGCTTCGCCTAAACTCCGCTACAGTATTATCGAGGACTATGGTGGCTCGGGGCGCCGCACACGGCTAAGGAAAAGATCGTGTGGATCAACTTGTGTGTTCTAGGGTGCCTCTGCCTTAGTATATAAAGGACCAAACGGGGGGGGGAGGCTGGCCGGCCACATAGGGCGCGCCAGGAGAGTCCTACTCCCTCTCGGAGTAGGATTCCCCCCCCCCAATCCTAGTTGGAATAGGACTTGTGGAGGGGGAAAAGAGAGAGAGGGGCCGGCCCCCTCTCCTTGTCCAATTCGGACCAAGGGAGGGGAGGGGCGCGCGGCCCATGTAGGGCTGCCTCTTCTCTTTTCCACTAAGGCCCATCATGGCCCATTTAGCTCCCGGGGGGTTCCGGTAACCTACCGGTACTCCGGTAAAATCCCGATTTCACCCGGAACACTTCCGATATCCGAACATAGGCTTCCAATATATCAATCTTTATGTCTCGACCATTTCGAGACTCCTCGTCATGTCCGTGATCACATCCGGGACTCCGAACAACCTTCGGTACATCAAAATGCATAAACTCATAATATAACTGTCATCGAAACCTTAAGCGTGCGGACCCTACGGGTTTGAGAACAATGTAGACATGACCGAGACATGTCTCCAGTCAATAACCAATAGCGGGACCTGGATGCCCATATTGGCTCCTACATATTCTACGAAGATCTTTATCGGTCAGACCGCATAACAACATACGTCGTTCCCTTTGTCATCGGTATGTTATTTGCCCGAGATTCGATCGTCGGTATTCCAATGCCTAGTTCAATCTCGTTACCGGCAAGTCTCTTTACTCATTCTGTAATACATCATCTCACAACTAACTCATTAGTTGCAATGCTTGCAAGGCTTATGTGATGTGCATTACCAAGAGGGCCCAGAGATACCTCTCCGACAATCGGAGTGACAAAACCTAATCTCGAAATACGCCAACCCAACATGTACCTTTGGAGACACCTGTAGTACTCCTTTATAATCACCCAGTTACGTTGTGACGTTTGGTAGTACCCAAAGTGTTCCTCCGGTAAATGGGAGTTGCATAATCTCATAGTTATAGGAACATGTATAAGTCATGAAGAAAGCAATAGCAACATACTAAATGATCGGGTGCTAAGCTAATGGAATGGGTCATGTCAATCAGATCATTCTCTTAATGATGTGATCCCGTTAATCAAATAACAACTCATTGTTCATGGTTAGGAAACATAACCATCTTTGATTAACGAGCTAGTCAAGTAGAGGCATACTAGTGACACTTTGTTTGTCTATGTATTCACACAAGTATTATGTTTCCGGTTAATATAATTCTAGCATGAATAATAAACATTTATCATGATATAAGGAAATAAATAATAACTTTATTATTGCCTCTAGGGCATATTTCCTTCAGTCTCCCACTTGCACTAGAGTCAATAATCTAGTTCACATCGCCATGTGATTTAACAGCAATAGTTCACATCACCATGTGATTAACACCCATAGTTCACATCGATATATGATCAACACCCAAAAGGGTTTACTAGAGTCAGTAATCTAGTTCACATCGCTATGTGATTAACACCCAAAGAGTACTAAGGTGTGATCATGTTTTGCTTGTGAGATAATTTTAGTCAACGGGTCTGCCACATTCAGATCCGTAAGTATTTTGCGAATTTCTATGTCAACAATGCTCTGCACGGAGCTACTCTAGCTTATTGCTCCCACTTTCAATATGTATCTAGATCGAGACTTAGAGTCATCCAGATCTGTGTCAAAACTTGCATCGACGTAACTTTTTACGACGAACCTTTTTGTCACCTCCATAATTGAGAAATATTTCCTTATTCCACTAAGGATAATTTTGACCGTTGTCGAGTGATCTACTCCTAGATCACTATTGTACTCCCTTGCCAAATCAGTGCAGGGTATACAATAGATCTGGTACACAGCATGACATACTTTATAGAACCTATGGCCAAGGCATAGGGAATGCCTTTCATTCTCTTTCTATCTTCTGCCGTGGTCGGGCTTTGAGTCTTACTCAACTTCACACCTTGTAATACAGGCAAGAACTCTTTCTTTGACTGCTCCATTTTGAACTACTTCAAAATCTTGTCAAGGTATGTACTCAATGAAAAACTTATCAAGCGTCTTGATCTATCTCTATAGATCTTGAAGCTCAATATGTAAGCAGCTTTACCGAAGTCTTTCTTTGAAAAACTCCTTTCAAACACTCCTTTATGCTTTGCAGAATAATTCTACATTATTTCCGATCAACAATATGTCATACACATATACTTATCAGAAATGATGTAGTGCTCCCACTCACTTTCTTGTAAATACAGGCTTCACCGCAAGTCTATATAAAACTATATGCTTTGATCAACTTATCAAAGCGTATATTCCAACTTCGAGATTCTTGCACCAGTCCACAGATGGATCGCTGGAGCTCGCATATTTAGTTAACACCTTTAGGATCGACAAAACCTTCTAGTTGGATCGTATACAACTCTTCTTTAGTAAATCCATTAAGGAATGCAGTTTTGTTTATCCATTTGCCAGATTTCATAAAATGCGGCAATTGCTAACATGATTCGGACAGACTTAAGCATAGATACGAGTGAGAAAATCTCATCGTAGTCAACACCTTGAACTTGTCGAAAACCTTTTGCGACAATTCTAGCTTTGTAGATAGTAACACTACTATCAGCGTCTGTCTTCCTCTTGAAGATCCATTTATTTTCTATGGCTTGCCGATCATCGGGAAAGTCAACCAAAGTCTATACTTTGTTCTCATACATGGATCCCATCTCAGATTTCATGGCCTCAAGCCATTTTGCGGAATCTGGGCTCATCATCGCTTCCTCATAGTTCGCAAGTTCGTCATGGTCTAGTAACATGACTTCCAGAACAGGATTACTGTACCACTCTGGTGCGGATCTCACTCTGGTTTACCTGCGAGATTCGGTAGTAACTTGATCTGAAGTTACATGATCATCATCATTAGCTTCCTCACTAATTGGTGTAGTAGTCACAGGAGCAGATTCCTGTGATGAACTACTTTCCAATAAGGGAGCAGGTACAGTTACCTCATCAAGTTCTACTTTCCTCCCACTCACTTCTTTCGAGAGAAACTCCTTCTCTAGAAAGTTTCTGAATTTAGCAACAAAAGTCTTGCCTTCGGATCTGTGATAGAAGGTGTATCCAATAGTTTCCTTTGGATATCCTATAAAGATTTACTTCTTCGATTTGGGTTCGAGCTTATCATGTTGAAACTTTTTCACATAAGCATCGCAGTCCCAAACTTTAAGAAACGACAACTTTGGTTTCTTGCCAAACCATAGTTCAGATTGTGTCGTCTCAACGGACTTTAGATGGTGCCCTATTTAACGTGAATGCAGCTGTCTCTAATGCATAACCCCAAAATGATAGTGGTAGATCGGTAAGAGACATCATAGCTTGCACTATATCCAATAAAGTATGGTTATGACGTTCGGACACACCATTATGCTGTGGTGTTCCATGTGGCATGAGTTTGTGAAACTATTCCACATTGTTTTAATTGAAGACCAAACTCGTAACTCAAATATTTGTCTCCGCGATCAAATCGTAGAAACTTTATTTTCTTGTCACGATGATTTTCCACTTCACTCTGAAATTCTTTAAACTTTTCAAATGTTTCAGACTTATGTTTCATCAAGTAGATATACCCATATCCGCTCAAATCATCTGTGAAGTTCAGAAAATAACGATACTTGCCGTGAGCCTTAACACTCATCGGACCGCATACATCAGTATGTATTATTTCCAATAAGTCAGTTGCTCGCTCCGGTGAACGGAGTCTTAGTCATCTTACCCATGAGGCATGGTTCGCAAGCATCAAGTGATTCATAATCAAGTGATTCCAAAATCCCATCAGCATGGAGTTTCTTCATGCGCTTTACACCAATATGACCTAAACGGCAGTGCTACAAATAAGTTGCACTATCATTATTAACTTTGCATCTTTTGGTTTCAATATTATGATTATGCGTATCACTATGATCGAGATCCAATGAACTATTTTCATTGGGTGTGTAACCATATAAGGTTTTATTCATGTAAACAGAACAACAATTTATTCTCTTACTTAAATGAATAACCGTGTTACAATAAACATGATCAAATCATATTCATGCTTAACGCAAACACCAAATAACACTTATTCAGGTTCAACACTAATCCCGAAAGTATAGAGAGTGTGCGATGATGATCATATCAATCTTGGAACCACTTCCAACACACATCGTCACTTCACCCTTAACTAGTCTCTGTTTATTCTGCAACTCCCGTTTCGAGTTACTAATCTTAGCAACTAAACTAGTATCAAATACTGAGGGGTTGCTATAAACACTAGTAAAGTACACATCAATAACATGTATATCAAATATACTTATGTTCACTTTGCCATCCTTCTTTTCTGCCAATCACTTGGGGTAGTTCCGCTTCCAGTGACCAGTCCCTTTGCAGTAGAAACACTTAGTCTCAGGCTTAGGACCAGACTTGGGCTTCTTCACTTGAGCAGCAACTTGCTTGCTGTTCTTCTTGAAGTTCCCCTTCTTCCCTCTGCCCTTTTCTTGAAACTAGTGGTCTTGTCTACCATCAACACTTGATGTTTTTCTCGATTTCTACCTTCGTCAATTTCCGCATTACGAAGAGCTTGGGAATCGTTTCCGTTATCCCTTGCATATCATAGTTCATCACGAAGTTCTACTAACTTGGTGATGGTGACTAGAGAATTCTGTCAATCACTATCTTATCTGGAAGATTAACTCCCACTTGATTCAAGCGATTGTTGTACTCAGACAATCTGGGCACATGCTCACTAGTTGAGCGATTCTCCTCCATCTTTTAGCTATAGAACTTGTTGGAGACTTTCATATCTCTCAACTCGGGTATTTGCTTGAAATATTAACTTCAACTCCTGGAACATCTCATATGCTCCATGACGTTCAAAACGTCTTTGAAGTCCCGATTCTAAGCCATTAAGCATGGTGCACTAAACTATCAAGTAGTCATCATATTGAGCTAGCCAAACGTTCATAACGTCTGCATCTGCTCCTGCAATAGGTCCGTCACCTAGCGGTGCATCAAGGACATAATTCTTCTATGCAGCAATGAGGATAAACCTCAGATCTCGGATCCAATCCGCATCATTGCTACTAACATCTTTCAACACAATTTTCTCTAGGAACATATCAAAATAAACATAGGGAAGCAACAACGCGAGCTATTGATCTATAACATAATTTGCAAAATACTACCAGGACTAAGTTCATGATAAATTTAAGTTCAGTTAATTTACTTAAAGAACTCCCACTTAGATAGACATCCCTCTAATCCTCTAAGTGATTACGTGATCCAAATCAACTAAACCATGTCCGATCATCACGTGAGATGGAGTAGTTTCATTGGTGAACATCATTATGTTGATCATATCTACTATATGATTCACGCTCGACCTTTCGGTCTCCGTGTTCCGAGGCCATATCTGTATATGCTTGGCTCGTCAAGTATAACCTGAGTATTCTGCGTGTGCAACTGTTTTGCACCCGTTGTATTTGAACGTAGAACCTATCACACCCGATCATCACGTGGTGTCTCAGCACGAAGAACTTTCGCAACGGTGCATACTCAGGGAGAACACTTCTTGATAATTTAGTGAGAGATCATGTTATAATGCTACCGTCAATCAAAGCAAGATAAGATGCATAAAAGATAAACATCACACACAATCAATATAAGTGATATGATATGGCTATCATCATCTTGTGCTTGTGATCTCCATCTCCGAAGCACCGTCGTGATCACCATCATCACCGGCGTGACACCTTGATCTCCATCGTAGCATCGTTGTCGTCTCGCCAAGCTTGTGCTTCTACGACTATCGCTACCGTTTAGTGATAAAGTAAAGCATTACATCGCAATTGCATTGCATACAATAAAGCGACAACCATATGGCTCCTGCCGGTTGCCGATAACTCAGTTACAAAACATGATCATCTCATACAATAAAATTCAGCATCATGTCTTGACCATATCACATCACAACATGCCCTGCAAAAACAAGTTAGACGTCCTCTACTTTGTTGTTGCAAGTTTTGCGTGGCTGCTATGGGCTTAAGTAAGAACCAATCTAACCTACGCATCAAAACCACAATGATAGTTTGTCAATTTGACTCCGTTTTAACCTTCGCAAGGACCGGGCGTAGCCATACTTGGTTCAACTAAAGTTGGAGAAACTGTCACCCACAAGCCACCTCTGTGCAAAGCACGTCGGGAGAACCGGTCTCGCGTAAGCGTATGCGTAATGTCGGTCTGGGCCGCTTCATCCAACAATACCGCCGAACCAAAGTATGACATGCTGGTAGGCAGTATGACTTATATCGCCCACAACTCACTTGTGTTCTACTCGTGCATATAACATCAACATATAAAACCTAGGATCGGATGCCACTGTTGGGTTTCGTAGTAATTTCAAAATTTTCCTACACACACGCAAGATCATGGTGATGCATAGCAACGGGAGGGGGAGTATGATCTACATACCTAGTAGATCGACAACGGAAGCGTTTGGTTGATGTAGTCGTACGTCTTTACGATCCGACCGATCAAGCACCGAAACTACGGCACCTCCGAGTTCTAGCACACGTTTAGCTCGATGACGATCCCCGGACTCTGATCCAGCCAAGTGTCGGTGAAGAGTTCCGTCAGCACGACGGCGTGGTGACGATCTTGATGCACTACAGCAGCAGGGCTTCGCCTAAACTCCGCTACAGTATTATCGAGGACTATGGTGGCTGGGGGCGCCGCACACGGCTAAGGAAAAGATCACGTGGATCAACTTGTGTGTTCTAGGGTGCCTCTGCCTCAGTATATAAAGGACCAAAGGGGGGAGGCTGGCCGGCCACATAGGGCGCGCCAGGAGAGTCCCCCCCCAATCCTAGTTGGAATAGGACTTGTGGAGGGGGAAAAGAGAGAGAGGGGCCGGTCCCCTCTCCTTGCCCAATTCAGACCAAGGGAGGGGAGGGGCGCGCGGCCCATGTAGGGTTGCCTCTTCTCTTTTCCACTAAGGCCCATCATGGCCCATTTAGCTCCCGAGGGGTTCCGGTAACCTCCCGGTACTCCGGTAAAATCCCGATTTCACCCGGAACACTTCCGATATCCAAACATAGGCTTCCAATATATCAATCTTTATGTCTCTACCATTTCGAGACTCCTCGTCATGTCCGCGATCACATCCGGGACTCCGAACAACCTTCGGTACATCAAAATGCATAAACTCATAATATAACTGTCATCGAAACCTTAAGCGTGCGGACCCTACGGGTTCGAGAACAATGTAGACATGATCGAGACATGTCTCCAGTCAATAACCAATAGCGGGACCTGGATGCCCATATTTGCTCCTACATATTCTATGAAGATCTTTATCGGTCAGACCGCATAACAACATACATCGTTCCCTTTGTCATCGGTATGTTACTTGCCCGAGATTCGATCGTCGGTATTCCAATACCTAGTTCAATCTCGTTACCGTCAAATTACTCGTTCTGTAATACATCATCTCACAACTAACACATTAGTTGCAATGCTTGCAAGGCTTATGTGATGTGCATTACCGAGAGGGCCCAGAGATACCTCTCCGACAATCGGAGTGACAAAACCTAATCTCGAAATACGCCAACCCAACATGTACCTTTGAAGACACCTGTAGTACTCCTTTATAATCACCCAGTTACGTTGTGACGTTTGGTAGTACCCAAAGTGTTCCTCCGGTAAACGGGAGTTGCATAATCTCATAGTTATAGGAACATGTATAAGTCATGAAGAAAGCAATAGCAACATACTAAACGATCGGGTGCTAAGCTAATGGAATGAGTCATGTCAATCAGATCATTCTCTTAATGATGTGATCCCGTTAATCAAATAACAACTCATTGTTCATGGTTAGGAAACATAACCATCTTTGATTAATGAGCTAGTCAAGTAGAGGCATACTAGTGACACTTTGTTTGTCTATGTATTCACACAAGTATTATGTTTCCGGTTAATACAATTCTAGCATGAATAATAAACATTTATCATGATATAAGGAAATAAATAATAACTTTATTATTGACTCTAGGGCATATTTCCTTCAGGTGGGACCCCTTAAAGGCGGAACCCACAAGCAAAAATACTGACTGGTCATGGTGGATAAGTTCACCAAATGGATAGAAGCCAAGCCTGTTAAGACGGCCAAATCCGGACCGGTGATAGACTTTATATCCGGGGTTGTACACCGCTACGGCGTCCCGCACAGCATCATCACTGATAACGGCACGAACTTTACGGCCGACGAGGTAAAACTCTGGTGCAAAAACATGGGCATCAAGCTCGATTATGCTTCCGTCTATCACCCACAAGCTAATGGTCAGGTCGAACGTGCAAATGGTCTTATCATGAGCGGCATCAAACCCAGATTAGTGCGGTCCCTCAAGGAATCTAACACGCACTGGGTAGAGGAGCTCGACTCCGTACTCTGGGGGCTGCGGACCATGCCGAATTGCACCACCGGATACACACCATTCTTTATGGTGTACGGCGCAGAGGCAGTTCTGCCTTGCGACATAATTCATGACTCACCTCGAGTGCGCATGTACGAAGAAAGAGAAGCCAAACTCGATCGGCAGGACAGTTTGGACGCATTGGAGGAGGAGCGTGACATGGCAAAAGCCCGTTCCACATTCTATCAATAGCAGGCTTGAAGATACCAAAGCAGAGAAGTACGGGCCAGAAATTACAATGTTGGCGAATTAGTTCTACGCCTGCTGGACAAGAAAAAGGACAAACTCAAGCCCAAGTGGGAAGGTCCCTTCATAATTGACCAAGTCCTGACTGGTGGAGCGTACCGCCTGCGAGATGCATCGGATAACCGACTCGAGCCGAACCCATGGAACGCAGCCCGTCTTCGAAGATTCTATGCCTAATGCCGGACTCTGTGTTCGTCTCCTTCCTCTGTCCATTTTTTATATACTGTCTGTCTTACATTTCTCTCCTTCTCCCCTTCCTTTCTCTTATAGCCTTTAAAGGCTCATCAAATGATGTGCTATTCGCACTCACTAAACCTGGGGGCTTCTTTTAACAGAAGCTTATTTATACGGGCTTCATGCCCAACACATGTGTTACACTTCCGCATGTACCTTTTATTTCACCATTATATGCATCGATATGACTTAAGTTTTGATCAAGCTGGGTTGCCTGGCTCCTGTGCTTACCCCTACGTTCCCAATTATTCGGCTAGGCAGTAAAGGGAGCACCTTTGCGATTGTTACTGCCGGATCAGCCGGATGTGTACCTCAGACTAGGTGAAGCCGAAAGCTAGCGTTCTTAAGGGAATATTCGGTCGGTGACCTAAAAGATGATCTTTTCACTTATTTATTTATGTGCCCCCAGATGCTTTTTCATGCGTCCTTTTCGCAGAATGGGCATGCACTTTAGGGCATGCCTCCCAGGGAAAGGAACCCCTAACGGAACTATTCTCCCTGGAAGATGTTTCTTACTAACCATGTAATATAACATAACTAGTCGGGCACTTGTCTGTTCACGCACTAATGACCCCTACGCCTGGTCTCCATGCATTCCCCGGTTCTTATATAACCGCATGAGAATTCGGACACACTCCGGACCGTCAGGTCCCGAGGCTGAAGCGAAAAGGTCGGCCATGACAAACGATCTACAATCCGTCTAGAAGGCATTATAAATGTCAATTAAATGGAATAGTCATTCTGACTGATTGTATTCCTCTTCAATACCATCTAACAGGCTGTCTAATTTACAGTCCTGCTGGGAATACTTTGCGGCCAATTCTACTTGGTCGTATACTAAGCTTACAGGGATCTCCTTCCCATCGGGCCCCACAGGACCGACCTCGGCCATGTGGTTGGGGTCAGCCTTGGTGTACCGCGTCTTCACCATGGCCCAGGCCTCTCTAGCGCCTTGATGGCGGGCCGATATCTTCCACAATCGGAAGTGCCGCCGTGCTCCCTTTAGCTTCTCCGCAAGCTCTCCAAGACCTTCGGGCATGGAGATGGATGGCCACAGGGCCTGGGCGACGCCTTGCATCGCCTTCCGAACTCGCTCGAGCAGTTGCGAGAGCTCGGGAAGAAGGTCACCCGTAGAACCGGGCATCTCCTCTGCAGGACGACCTGTTAGCACACCTACAGACATTACTCTGTTAGTCGACTTCCCCGCCAAACTTTTTTTCAAAGGTTCGTTCAAGCACTTACTAAATATGTCGTGCCGAAGCCGCTGATTCTCCTTAACGGAGTCTGACAGCTGGGCACGAACATCTTTCAGGTCGACGCCCAGCTTGGTGTTGGCATCTTGGAGATTGTTCTTCTCCCGCCTCACCTTTGTCAGCACCTTCTCACCAGTCTTCAGCTGGCGTAGGAGGTGTTGCCTTTCCGGATTCAATCCGGCGCCATCTGCAGTTTCATTTGTCAGATTCGCACCCATGCCGTGCTTCGCAAAATACTTATATTTCGAAGTGTATATTACCAGAGGGGGTCTCCTTGGGCTCCCCTGCCGCGGCTAGTGCGGCCTCAAGTTGGGCTTTGCACTCTTCCAGCTCCTTGGACAGTAGGGAATTCTTTTCTGTAAGAACCTGCATAACAAATGATCCTTAAATCAGTTATTCTAACTGTTTCAAGTCTCGGGGGCTACTGGCATATATATATATATATAATTATCAAAATTTTCCTACCCGTATGTCTTTTACATATTGCTCTATGGCTCTGGCTAGACCATTTTGAGCGGCACGGAGGTATGCATCTCCCGAATTAAAGGCATCTAATGCCTCTTGGGAGAAACAAGCGTCGCAAAGAATTGTCCGGCGACGCCTGTTGTTCATGGCACTCTCCACCTCAGAGTGGGTGGCAGACAACCTGTCCACATCCTCCGTCGGAGGAGCGTCCGGTGCGCGCCTTGTGTTCGCCCCCGCCTCCGGACCAGGCTTTGGAGCTTGGCTGGTGGAGGCGTGATTGGCAGCCTCTGCGGATATAGTCCGGCGAGGTCTCTTTGTCCTGAAGAGAGCACGAGTGTTAATATGCCTTGAAGGTATAACACCTGGATAAGGGGGCGCGCCATACCTTTGCGCTGACGCCTCGGTCCGGACTGCACCTCTTTTCTGCCCACGGGGCCCTGCGGCCCCTCGTTGGCTTGTCGCCACAGGTTCGGCCTCCCGTCTCAAAAACCTCCCCTGCAAAGTTCGGTTGTAATCAGGAAACTGAAAACACGAGAGGGCGGACCCCTATTCGGGGTACTGGGACTTCGATCTCAGTTACCTGGGAGGCCGGGATTAGCCCTGGGTAATCGGCCGTAATGGCCACCAAGGCGTTGTCCTTGCTCAATTGATGAAACACTCCATCAATCAGCTCCACAGATAAGTCCGGATCCTCTTGAGAGGCCGGGCCGAGGGACCGTCCTGGGTCCTCGGGTTGTGGAGGAGGGCTGTTCATTTCTTTAACAGCCTGGCGCAGCTCCTGCGTTGAAGTCGTTAGACTGAATATTTGACAATGGGAATATAAAACGAATGGGCAGGTAAATATGACCACTTACCCAGCTTGGGGGATTGTACATAGAAAATCCACCCTTTGGGTCGACGCGGAGAAAATCCTCCTCTTCTCCCTTGTACAAAGCGGACAAGGTCTTTGTTAGAGCCGCAGCCGAATCCGGCCCCTTACGGCCGTAGCGGGTGGCGTCGTCCTCTCCGTTGAAGTCCCACATGGGGTGGCCTCTGCACTGTAGCGGCTGCACCCCTCGCATGATGCATGCGGCCATGACCCCGACCATGGTCAGTATGGAATGAGCTAACAATCTTATCCGGCCCATCAGGTAACGGACGTCCTTGTCACTTTCCCTCTGAGGGCTCCATGGACGCCAACTTAGGCACTTATTTAGTGGAGCAGTGTCGAACTCAGGGAGGCCGATCCGGACAGGATCCGGCAGCGGGACGTCCTCTATGTAAAACCATTCCGAAGGCCAGTCCACTGACACCTTCTTTGGTGTTCCGGATAGATATCCGGTCCCGACGATGCGCCACACTTCGGCTCCGCCCACTTGAAATATCGACCCCTTCTAAGAACGGGGCACAAGGCAGAATAGCTCTTTCCACAGCCCGAAATGAGCCTCAACACCCAAGAACAACTCGTAGAGGGCTACGAAGCCCGCGATATGCAATACGGAGGCAGGCGTGAGATTGTGTAGCTGGAGGCCATAGAACTCCAGGAGCCCCCGGAGAAATGGATGGATTGGAAATCCGAGCCCCCTTATTAAATAAGGGACGAGGCGCACCCGCTCTCCTTTGGAGGGATTAGGGGCACTCTCCGCTTGCTCTCCGCCATTATAGATGGCAAGACCGGCTCGAACCGGGACCATATAGGCCGGGGGGAGAAATCCCTTGGTTTGGAGCGTCACTAGCTTGCTATGCGGGATGGAGCATCTCTCCTAATATCCAGGCTGAGGGCTGGAAGGGCGAGAGGAGGAGTTGCGACGGCTGGCCATGGTGGTATGGACATTTGTCGGATGCGCTCTGATGAACACTCGCAAAGGGGAGAAGGTGTGGTTTGGATCTAAATCCTCGTCCCCTTAAATGGGCGGCTCATTTACGCGGCTAGGGATGTGGATGTAAAAACACTCAGACTTTTCATATTCATTTGACACGTGGGAGACGGCCATTATTGGGCGTAGAAGCCGAGGAGCGCAACATTTACAAGAAACCAGACTTTATTCAACAGATACACGGAATTTGGAGGAGAACCCGCCTTGCAATGCCAAAGACAATCTGCGCGCCGGACTCATCGTCATTGAAGCCTGGTTCGGGGGCTACTGAGGGAGTCTTGGATTAGGGGGTGTCCGGATGGCCGGACTATACCTTCAGCCGGACTCCTGGACTATGAAGATACAAGATTGAAGATTTCGTCCTGTGTCCGGAAGGGACTTTTCTTGGTGTGGAAGGCAAGCTTGGCGATACGGATATGTAGATCTCCTATCATTGTAATCGACTTTGTGTAACCCTAACCCTCTCCGGTGTCTATATAAACCGGAGGGTTTTAGTCCGTAGGACACCAGACAGAACAACAATCATACCATAGGCTAGCTTCTAGGGTTTAGCCTCTCCGATCTCGTGGTAGATCTACTCTTGTACTACCTATATCATCAATATTAATCAAGCAGGACGAAGGGTTTTACCTCCATCAAGAGTGCCCGAACCTGGGTAAAATTTCGTGTCCCTTGCCTTCTGTTACCATCCGGCCTAGACGCACAGTTCGGGACCGCCTACCCGAGATCCGCCGGTTTTGACACCGACAATAAGTATAAAAGTTTAATATGAAAAAAATTATTTTACATCGCTCCGGGCCTAAAAATACATTGGACCGGCTCTGGATCTGCCCTCCATTATGCTAACTCGATCGCATGCATGTATGCATTCCATTTGCTCCAGGTTGTATTAGTGTTTGTTAAGCTCGTGCGACGGCGAGGCGTGGAGTGGGGCGCTGCCAATATTATTATTTTTCAATCAGCTGCCCCCACCGATTTCCATTAAGGGAAAGCGAATATAGCGAGCGAGCTACATATGCCAGTCTCAGTTCAAGGAAACTAAAAGACTAGTACTACTGATAAGACTGGCAGGAAACGCAAAAGTATCAACAGGCAACAGCCCTAGCTAGGCGCATTCTGCTCAGCAGACGTCTAGAACAGCAAGTAGCCACGGGTGGGGCGCTGCCGTGGAGGAAAGCTCGCTCCGACCCACATGCTGCGCGGCGTCGTCCTCGCCGGCCGCCGCGAGCTGCACCCGCACCGGCACGGCGGTGGGAGAGTCGATGCTGAGGCGCGCGTGCGCCGGCTGCAGCTGGCCAGCAGCAAGGCCACCTCCACCACCACCCCGTGCAGCGGCTCAACGCCCGGCTATAGGTATGGTTCCACGCACCTTAATTAGCTGCGGCTTTCTTCTTCATGATCTAAGGGTAGTCTCCTTTCACCAAGGGGTCGAAGATCAATCCTAAACAAGAAGGCCAAAAAACGTGGTCGAAATGCACGCCTACAAATCAAGATGATGTTAGTTCTCACCAGCCGACCATGAGGTCGAGCGATCTCTGCGTTGCGGAGACGTAGGCGGGGCTGGGGGAGAAGGGATAGTTCCAGAAGCCGTAGATGTTCATGCAGACGACGCCCCGCTGTGTGGCCTGGTACTTGTCTTTGTCCCAGTAGAGCCTGACGGCGGAGGCGTGTGCTAGTGCCAGGAAGGAGTGGTGCGCCACGGTGGAGTCCCCCGTACGCGTGGTGCAGTTCATCCCGGCCGTAGGGCGTGGAGCAGCGGCACGGCGGGAAGACGCCGCTGTCGTAGGCCGCGATGGCGGACTAGTCCACTCCATGGTGGTCCAGTGCTGCTGCTGCACCGGCCCAGTCCCTGATCGAACTCCCGGAAGCACGCGTCCACGAACGTCGTCCACCCTCCTCGCACTTGCGGAGTTAGTAATTTGTGTAGCCAAATTGCAAGATCTTCTTACACGACCCTGGGGTTGGCCAGCCGTGGTACTCGTCTCCGAGGATCCGAGAAAAGTCTTCACGTTCGTGGATCCACGAACGGCTGAGCTATAGCAGTGGCAGCCGCCAGCAGCCAGCCGGAGGGTGTTAATAGATAGCATGAAAAATGTCTACTGTGACCTGTAGACATTGTTTGTGTTTTTTTTTTTGAGAAATTGTTTTTGAGCATCGGGAGCTCCTATAGGCCGCTCGCTGTGGCAAAGTGCCGGCGCTTCGCACAGGAGCGGCTAGCGTTGGGCCGGCCCATTTACAGTGGCACCTTTCCTAGATGAAAAAATCGCAAAAAAGAAAATCGCGCTAGCACTGTAACTCGAACACGCGACTTCGCACCAATTGGCCTGCCGTGCTAACCACCGCGACGAAGACCATCTCATGTTCCCTTAGCAGCGGGAGAGTTAAAGACGTATACGAGAGAGACTAATGTTAAACATTAATTCGCAAAAAATACAAAAAACTACAGCCCATTTTTCGAAATTATGAATACTTTCTTAAAAATAAAAACATTTTTCGAATTTTCGTACAAATTTTGTAAAACAAGAACATTTTGATGATGTGAACATATTTGAAAAAGGGGAACATTTCTTGAATTTGTGAACAAAAAATAAAAATGTTTACTTTTATAAACTTCCAGAACATTTTTTGAATTTGTGAACAAAATTAAAAACATGAACTATTATTGAATTTGTGAACAAATTAGGAAAGCTGGAACATTTTCTTCAATTTCCAAACATTTTTTGAATCTTGAGAACAAATTTTGAAATAGAGAACATTTTTAAAAAATCCTGAACAAACTTGGAGGCGCGAACAATTTTTTAAAGTACGAACATTTGTTGAATTTTGAGAACATATTTTAAAACGGAGAACAATTTTGAAAAATCTCGAACAAATTTGGAAGCACAATTTTTTTAATATGTGAACACAAAATTGAAATCTGGTAAATTTTCTGAATTTCGAAAGTTTTGTACTTTTTTGTGTAACAAGAACAATTTTGAATTTTGAGAACATTTTTTCAAAAACTGAACATTTTTTGGAAACACGAACAAAAATTATTTTTTTGATTTTTTTTAAAAGAGAAGAAAAGGAAAAGAAATAAAAAAGAAAATCGTAAATGTTTTGTAAAATTGTGAACAAGTTCTGAGAAAGAAAAATAAACTTGAAAAAGGAAATGAAACAATAAACAAAAAAGTAAAAAAAAACAGGAACGAAAAAAGAGAAATGGAAAAACAATAGAAAGCCGAAAAAGAACCCAAAAAACGATACAGAAAAAAACCCGGTTCAGGGAACCTTCTAGAAGGTTCCCAAAACCGGTTAGACGCATTATGTATAAGTGGGCCGGCCCAGGTTTGTCGCTCGCTGCGCTGCCCTGTGCGGTAGCCCGACATTTTGCCGCAGCAAGCGGCGAATAGGGATTTCCTTGAGCGTCTGCTACGTAATGTGTGTAACTGCAAAAAATAAATATAAATACGATTTACTTGACCTGTGTGGTAGCCCATCAGCACCACAAAACGGGTCCAGCCCAGTAGTAGCACCTCCGTTTTTCTCTGTCTCGGCAAAGCCCAAACTTCATCTAAAGAAAAGGCAAAGCCCAAATCACATGGGCCAGCCAATATTTTGGTATGGTTATCCAAACAGCCCCTGAATCTCTCGTCCGGGTTCTTCTTCCTCCGGTCTCACCATGGATTGGAAATTCTTTCAGCCCTAGACTAGACACTGCGAGCAGCCAAACATGAGAATAACGCCCGACTCGACCCCTCCCGGCCGCGGCGCCAGTCGACGGCAGCATCGCCGGCGCACGCCGCCCGACCCCGCCCCGTTCCGTGGTCGCCTCCGACCCGCCCGTGAGCTCTCTCTGTCTCCTCCTCTCTTCCCATCTCTCCGTCTCCTCCTCTCTTCCCTTCTCTCTGTCTCCTCTGTCTCCCGGCCGCCGGCTGCTGTTGTTAGATGGATTGATGGATATTGCATAGATAGATAGATGGATGGATAAGCTGAATTTGCTACTCCTAGTCCTAGATGTTTTGGTGTTTGTGAATGGCGCTAGTAGCTAATGTGAATGGTGAATTTGCTAGTATCGCTTTATTTTTTGGCTATTGTGAATGGTGGATGGTGATAAATATGTCTCAATTTTTTGCTACTGTCAATGGTGGATGGTGCTAGATGATATTCGTAAATCTTTTTCATTCTCCATGTTCGAAACCAACAAGCATTAGAATTCAACAAGCAATTTCAATCCAGGGACATTCTGGACATTTCAACACAGAACTTGTCCCACAATCTCAGATTACAATCTAGAAAAGAACTCAATGGCTGATTCTGATGGAAGTTTCCCAGAATCTGATTTTGGATGGGAGATTCCCAGAATCAGATTTTGTCTGACAACTTGTTCTTGTACTATTGTTGGTGTGGTCATGGGAGATTCAGATCAACCAGGCCATTGATGGATGATTGTTACTACCTTTTGTAGCCTTGCACTATCAGTTTTTGTCATGCTTTATCAACTTTGTTTGATCATCAAGAGATGACCTCGAATGCTGCATTTATTGTGCAATCAGCCATATTTTTGTATGCTTTAGCATGTTTTCTAAAAAACAAATGTTTGACATGTGCATCTTATTTCCTTCAAATACTTCAAATTTTAATCTGCATTTGGGATTACCTTTAATCAGTATATTACCTATCTTTAATTTGCAGCTTGCTCTTGCTTCTTCTGCTGCTACTCTGCTGCGTTCAGGCGAGCGCCTACGACCCGCTCGATCCGAGCGGAAACATCACCGTTAGCTGGGACTTCGTCGACATCAAGGACATTTACTCGGTAATATATTTCTGTCTAGCTCATTTCTAGTTCACTAGTAAGGTGCCCGTGCTTTGCGACGCTTAACCTGTTCTGAATTCTATGCTAAAATCAAAGCACTGGGCCGTGTCGCAGGCTTAACTTGTTCAGCATTTGATGCTGACATATACAGTAATGTAGTAGTTTGTTTAGAAAGCCTGGCATGCCCAGTATTCTGTTCTGAAATACTAGTATATGACAGATTGTTGTTTATGAAGCTTAGTGAACTTGTCCTGTATTATTTCCTTCGATGTTTGTTGGGCTATTTCATGATGCGAATAGTATTGTCTGTCCAGCTAAAGTTACTACTTGTTAAAAAAAAAATCTAAAGTTACTACTTTTCTCCATTTGGTTGATGCGATTGGTTTTTGGCCTTGCTATGTATTCATGTACCCCTTTTCAACTATTCATCTGGTCTATATAAATCTTGTACATGCTCCAGAATATTCTTGGAGAGAAATTAAAGTACCAGTATAAATTCGTTACATTTATTATGCTAGTGTTTGTACATATCTAGCTCTGTGTTCCATAATATTTTGGTCCATGGACGGTGTTCTTTAGCCTTGAGTTCTTTTTACTTGTGTTGGAGAGTTATCAATGTTCCTCGATGGTACTGGTTGACGGGTTAATTCATAGTTTTGAGGTCAAAGATTTGTCGTTTGTCCCATTACACCTGCCTTAAAAGCTCTGACCTCTTAAAGGTAGTTGCCCATTTTGAGAGTGGCAACTCAAAGTATCCCTTGTCTCAGAAATTACAAGTGCAGGAAGGATTCAATGTAAATTGTTGTAAATTGATATGCTATTATTATGATTATATTCAGACTAATATCTTCACACGATGGGCTTATCAGTCCTGCATTATTAGTGGGCTTCATTGTATTGTGATACTGGTTACTCCCTCCTTCCATCTATATAGGGCCTAATACGTTTTTTAAGACCGTCTTTGACTATTTACAAGATTAATAATACATGAAATGTATAATGTGAAAATTATATCATTGGAAGCTCCTTTCACATATGTTGGGGATATGACTATTTGTGTAAGCCATCCAGGAGGGGCCGGGTTACGCAAATAGAGGTTCATCAGAAGCCCAAGACCAAGGCATGAAGATGGCGGTTCACTAAAAGGCTTAAGGGCCCACAGGCGACTCTGAGGCCCGTAAAGATAAACCGCCATGATGGTATAACTTGTACTATAAGGTAGAAGTAACTAGTCGCCGAGCCGAACACTGTTTGTGAGCCGACCGGGACTCTGTAGGCCGCAGGACGTCAACCCGTGTATATAAGGGGACGACCCGCCAGCGGCTTAGGATGAGAAACAACTGATCGAGAGTCAGGCATAGCGTATCTCGCTCCCTGGTCATCGAAATCTCAAGCAATTCCAACCCAACTAGACGTAGGCCTTCCTTCACCGTTAAGGGGCTGAACTAGTATAAACCTCGCGTTTCCTTGTCCCGATTAACCCCTTTAAGCTTCCTAGTTGCGATGGCTCCACGACTAAGTCCTTGCAAAAGGACATCTGCCGTGACAATTCCACGACAGTTGGCGCCCACCGTGGGGTCAGCGCATGGTGGATTTGAGTTCTTAAAGGGCAGCTTCGAAGGGCTCAAGGGATACGCAGTTGGCCGGATGACCAAGAGTCGTCGCGGCAAGATCTACATCAACGACGAAGGCTGGGGCCCCGACGCCGGCTCAATTGAGTACGGGTACCGGGTCCCCTTTGGCGGAATTCAGGTCTTCATCGGCCGGATTGGTGAGCCGGGCCCTAAGCCGGACAGCTGCACCGACCTCGTCGAGACGGCTCAGCGTGCGAAACCCGCCCGAGCTCAACCCGTCGTGAAGCGTGCCTTTGTGGGTTGCATCCACGGAGGTGAACTTATTGAAGGATCTGAAGGTGATGGTGAGCCGGCCGTCCTCTCTGACGGTGATTCGTCCGCCGGCTCAACAGATTCGCTGTATCAAGTTCAAGATGGTGTGCTTGGGGGCTGTTCCGATGGCAGCACTATTTCGAACCCCTCAGAGTCGCCAAACTGGGCAGGAGTCTTCATGGCTGGTACTCAACCCGGCCAAAATTCTACGGCCTCAGCGGCGATAACGTCCGGGTTAGGAGCAGCCGGGGCAGGAGGCCCTGTGCGCTCACCGGCTCAGGTGCTGATGGATCTCATGGATAAACTTACGGCCTTGTTAACTGCTACTGTCGTCCCTGCGAACCAATCTGAGCATGAGGCAGAGGTGGCACAGGTTCGCGATGAGATCGCCCGGGCTAAGGAAACCTTAGCAGCTGAAGATACTAGATTAGCCACAGAGGGCGGCTTTGGACGTACGGGCGCATCAACTTCAGGCAGAGGTCTTTCAGCTCACGTTGAGCTTGAACGCATCTAATGAGGTAATGAGGAGGAGACATCAGAAAACTCAGTCCCGTCTACCTCAGATTTATGATCCTCGGAATCTCTCTGCTACACCCGGGGCCGGCCCAAGTAACCCGCCAGGTGCAAATCAGTTTATGACATCCGGAGCGGGAGGCCCAGTCCAGCCTCAGGTGACGGCGCCTCTTCACGGCAGTATGGCACCGCCCCATTACGTACCAATACCACATGGTCACTTCTTCAACCCCATGGAGAACTTAATCGCAGCATCAGCACGTTTGGCGGCTCTCCCAGTAGATGGTGATGATCCGACAGCGGTGGAAACCCGGAGGATCAGGGAACTTGTCCAAACAGCCCTAGCTCAGCAAGAGACCTACTCCTACAGCCGGGACAGGATTCACTCAACTCCTCCGCCCTGGTTAGCTCCGCCTCGTCAAAACCGGAGCCCGAGTTACAGTAGACACATGGAGTCAGAGGCCTTGTCAAGTAGCGCTCAACGCCGGAACCAGCCCGGCGGGTATAACCCGGTTCATGATCGGATACGTCAGGAGGACGAGTGGGCGGCGCAGCTAGCGGCTCAGCTAGCAGCCCAACAGGACTCACCGGCTTACCCGACGACTTCCGTTGAGGCAGGTGTTGCTACTAGAACCGGAGGAGTTCCTTGTCTGGTATCGGCTCTACGTAATGTACGTCTGCCCAAGAATTTCAAGGGACCTCGAAAGGTGCCGAATTATATGGCCGATTTACAGCCTGGGGCGTGGATTGAAAGTTACAAGATGGCCATGGAACTGCTGGAGGTTAGTGATGAAGCGATGGCTAAATACTTCACCATGATGTTGGACGGAACGGCCCGTTCTTGGTTAAAGGGTTTGCCACCCAATTCCATTAGTTCATGGGCGAAGCTAAAGGCCCGTTTCATCCAGAACTTTAAGGACACTTGCAAGCAGTCTATGTCGATTGTGGACCTGACAAATTGTAAGCAGGAGGAAGGTGAATCTACGACTCATTGGGTGCGCTGGGTCAAAGATATAATACATTCGTCTGACAAGATGGATGCCGGCTCAGCAGTTCTCATGCTGGAGAAGAATTGCCGCTTTGAGCTTCTGAGACAGAAACTGGGGCGCCTTAAGCGTGATTGCAACGATATGGGGACGCTGATGGCGGCTTTAGTCATGTATGCCGATTCTGATAGTACCAAGGATCCCGCGTCTGATGAGGAAAAGACAGGGAAGGGAAAGAAGAACGGTAATGGAAAGGGTCAGCAGCATAACCCGGCGAGTCAAGGAGGCAATAAGCGTAAGGCGGACGGTAACCCGGAATTTGTGGCCAATGCACAGGGTAACAATCAGAAGCGCAAAAGAAAGCCACCCCCTCGGTTTGGTGGGTCAGGTCCGTCTCTTGAGCAACTACTCAATGAGGCCTGCCCGAAACACGGCACCCGGGAACGACCAGCGACTCATTTATGGAAGGATTGCGCAATCATGAAGGCTTTCAAGAATTCTAATACGTTTGATGGCAATCAAGGCCCAGGCGGCGGCTTTCATTGCCCGGGCGGCGGTTCAGGATCCGGTTTTCAGGGAAGCCAGGGTGGTTATAATCAACAACAGTCTGATCAAGGAGGTCAGCAGCAGCAGCAGTCGGGTTATCAGATCCATCCAAAACAGCTAAACAGTGGGCAGTATCACGTGTTCACCACAAGTTTGTGTAAACGTGATCAGAAAGTTCATAAGAGGGCTGTGAATTCTGTTGAGCCGGCAGTCCCTCGTTACTTGAGGTGGTCGGAACAGCCTATTGTTTGGAGCAGGGAGGATCACCCTCCCCGGGTTGATAATCCGGGTCAACTGGCCCTGGTGGTGGCACCGCAGGTTGGTGGTTATAAATTTACTAAGGTGCTCATGGATGGAGGTAGCATCATCAACATCCTCTATTACGAGACCTTTCGGCGCATGGGCTTAACTGACAAAAATTTAAAGACTTCCAACACCGTCTTTCATGGAGTGGTGCTTGGTAAGTCGGCATATCTTGTGGGTAAGATTGAACTAGAGGTGGCCTTTGGAGACGAGCATGATTCTAGGGCGGAAAAGTTAACTTTTGAAGTGGTCAAAATCAAGAGTCCATATCACGCTTTGTTCGGGCGGCCGGCTTATGCCAAGTTCATGGCGCGGCCGTGTTATGTTTATTTACAGCTCAAGATGCCGGGTTACAAGGGTACCATCACTGTGCATGGAAGCCGAAAGGTGGCCCTGGAGTACAAAGAAGGCGACGCGGCTTATGCCGAGTCTGTCTGTGCAGCAGAGGAGCTCAAATTTTATCAAGATAACGTTGACCCGGCGGATATGACCTCCCTCAAGAAGCCGACTACGGAGCATGACCCGGCCATGAAGTTTAAATCGGCTGCAGAGACTAAGCTTGTTGATTTTACTCCGGGCGATTCGTCTAAGCAATTCAGCATCAGTGCCAACTTGGATCCTAAATAGGAAAGCACGCTCATCGAGTTCATTCGTGAGAACCGGGACATCTTTGTATGGAAGCCTTCTGACATGCCGGGTGTACCGAGAGGACTCGCTGAGCACACTCTTAATATTGATCCAAAGTATAAGCCGGTCAAGCAGTTTCTGCGGCGAATATGACCTCCCTCAAGAAGCCGACTACGGAGCATGACCCGGCCATGAAGTTTAAATCGGCTGCAGAGACTAAGCTTGTTGATTTTACTCCGGGCGATTCGTCTAAGCAATTCAGCATCAGTGCCAACTTGGATCCTAAATAGGAAAGCACGCTCATCGAGTTCATTCGTGAGAACCGGGACATCTTTGTATGGAAGCCTTCTGACATGCCGGGTGTACCGAGAGGACTCGCTGAGCACACTCTTAATATTGATCCAAAGTATAAGCCGGTCAAGCAGTTTCTGCGGCGATTCAATGAGGAACGACGAAAAGCTATAGGAGAAGAGGTCGCCCGGCTCTTGGCGTCTGGGTTCATTGTCGAAGTTTTTCATCCGGAGTGGTTGGCTAACCCGGTGCTCGTGCTCAAGAAAAACGGCACCTGGCGGATGTGTGTGGATTACATGGACTTAAATAAGGCTTGTCCGACTGATCCTTTCGCTCTCCCCCGTATTGATCAAATCATTGATGCTACGGCGGGTTGCGCGCGTTTGAGCTTTTTGGATGCTTACTCTGGTTATCATCAGATCAAGATGGCAGTTAAGCACCAGAAGAAAACGGCTTTCATCACTCCGTTTAGAGCCTTCTGCTATGTGTCTATGCCTTTTGGGCTCAAGAGTGCCCAGGCGACTTATCAACGGTGTGCACAGAATTGTCTCCACAATCAGATTGGACGCAATGTTCATGCTTATGTGGATGACATAGTGGTGAAATCCAGAGAGGCGGAAACCTTGATATCTGATCTTAGAGAAACCTTTGACAATCTCCGGGTTTACAAAATGATGCTTAACACGGAGAAGTGTGTATTTGGTGTGCCTGCAGGCAAGCTTTTGGGATTCTTGGTCTCAAACAGGGGCATCGAGGCTAATCCGGAGAAGATTAAGGCAATCACTTCTTTGGCTAAACCGGCGTGTATCAATGATGTTCAGCGACTAACGGTCGTGTTGCCGCTTTAAGCCGGTTCATAAGCCGGCTAGATGAGAAGGCCCTACCGTTGTACCAACTGATGAAGAAGGCAGACTCCTTTGTCTGGAGTAATGCTGCTAATACTGCTTTTGAGGATTTGAAGAGGCAGTTATCTGAGCCGCCAGTTCTTGCAGCTGCCATTGACAAAGAGCCTTTGTTGTTATATGTGGCTGCTAATTCACGAGCCGTCAGTGTGGCAATTGTGGTAGAGCGCAAGGAGGCTGGTAAGGAACATCCGGTTCAACGGCCGGTTTATTATGTCAGTGAGGTACTCATCGAGTCAAAACAAAGATATCCTCATTGGCAGAAACTTGTTTACGGGGTGTTCATGGCAAGCCGGAAGTTGAAGCAATACTTCCAAGGTCACCCTATCACTGTGGTAAGTTCTGCCCCCTTGGGAGACATTATTCAGACAGAGAGGCTACAGAACGAGTCGCCAAGTGGGCCATCGAGCTCGGGCCTCATGGTCTGAAGTACGTACCACGCACTGCCATTAAGTCTCAAGCTTTGGTGGATTTCATCAATGACTGGACAGAGCTACAGGCACCTGAGGAGAAGCCCGATAACATTTATTGGACTATTCACTTTGATGGGTCCAGACAGTTGGAAGGCTCGGGGGCTGGAGTCGTGTTAACTTCCCCTCGAGGTGACAAATTTTGTTATGTGCTCCGGCTTATATTTTCTTGTACTAACAATGCAGCTGAGTACGAGGCCCTACTCCATGGTCTTCGGATGGCCAAAGAGATGAACTTGAGCCGGGTAAGATGCTTGGGAGACTCAGACCTTGTGGCTCAACAGGTGTCAGGCAAGTGGGACTCTAAAGATCCCCTTATGGCGGCTTACCTCGTGAAGTCGATGCTGTGGCTGGACACTTCAAGGGTTATGTGGTGGAACACATTGATCGAAGGAAGAATGAGGCGGCTGATGCCTTAAGCCGGCTGAGATCTCAGCGTAAGCCGGTGCCGCCTAACACCTTTCTTGATGTTTTGCATAATCCTTCTGTTAAGTTACCTACAGAGGAAGATCTGGCAATACCAGACCCGGAGGCACAGCTGGTGGCGGCTCTCCATGTTATCCTGGATTGGACAGTGCCTTATTTGGCTTACATGACCCGGGGAGAGTTGCCTAAAGATGAGACCTTGGCAAGACAAATCGCCCGGTGGTCCAAGTCCATGACAATTGTCAATGGCGAGTTACATCACCGCAGCGTCACTAGAGCGTTTCAACGTTGCGTGTCACCTATAGAGGGTCAGGAGATCCTTCGTGAGATTCATGAAGGCGATTGTGGTCATCACGCCGGCTCAAAATCTCTTGTGGCCAAAGCTTTCCGTCATGGGTTTTATTGGCTGACGGCTCATGCTGATGCAGAAGACCTGGTCAGTAAATGTGACGGATATCAGAAATTCTCATGACGAGCCCATGTGTCGGCTCAAGAATTGAGGATGATTCCAATTACTTGTCCGTTTGCAGTCTAGGGGCTTGATATGGTCGGGCCTTTCAAAAGGTCTAAGGATAAAAAGACGCACCTCTTGGTGGCGGTTGACAAGTTCACAAAGTGGGTGGAGGCGGAGCCAGTCAGTAAGTGTGATGCAGCCACGGCGGTCCAGTTTATGAAAAAGGTGATTTTTCGCTTTGGTTATCCACACAGCATCATAACTGATAATGGCACTAATCTCTCCAAAGGAGCTATGGAAGAGTTCTGTCAACGAGAGCATATCAGACTTGACGTTTCAGTTGTGGCTCACCCTCAATCCAATGGTCAAGCAGAACGAGCTAATCAAGAAATCTTGAGGGGTATCAAGCCCCGGCTCTTGGTCCCCTTGCAGCAGACGTCGGGTTGTTGGGTGGAGGAGTTACCTTCTGTACTTTGGAGCATCAATACTACACCTAACAGATCTACGGGTTACACGCCTTTCTTTATGGTGTATGGAGCAGAGGCGGTCCTGCCAAGTGACATCCGTCATGACTCACCCCGTGTGGCGGCTTATGTTGAGGAAGACAACGAAAAAGCTCGGCAAGACGCACTTGACCTGTTGGATGAAGAGCGAGACTTGGCAATAGCCCGCTCGGCGATTTACCAGCAAGACCTGCGCCGCTACCACAGCCGCCGGGTTAGGCCAGAACCTTTCAGGAAGGCGACTTAGTGCTCCGACTCATCCAGGATCAATCTGACATGCACAAGCTATTCCCTCCTTGGGAAGGACCCTTTGTGGTCAGCAAGAATCTGAACAACGGATCATACTACCTTATCGACGTTCGGGAGCACAAAGACTCACGTAAGTCGGAGGAGGAGACCCGTCGGCCGTGGAATATCGCTTATCTTCGGCCTTATTATACTTGAGCCATCGGCTTTAATGTGTATATGTTTATACTATGTATATTACATAAAGCAATAAAGCAGGACCTCTGCCCTTTTTTCCACTCCCAAAAAAGGTTTATGTGTTTTCTTTGTCAGGTGGTGGAGATAACCAAGGAGAAGCGGATCATATCTGAATCCGGCTTTCCTTTGGTCCGGCTTATGATCATATCTAAATCTAGCCGTGATCACTTGGGGGCTTCCTGTTCAAACATAGGTCGTATTCGAACCAAAGAGAACATAGCTGTCGATACCCACTTGATCAGCATACTGCCAAACCCACTTGGGGGCTTCTTGATCATATTTGAATCATAGCTTAACCCCTTTGGGTCTGGCGTGGATCGTATTCGAATCAGCGTCATTAAACAACTCTTATGGTCACTTGGGGGCTTCCTGTTCAAACATAGGTCGTATTCGAACCAAAGAGAACATAGTTGTCTATACCCACTTGGTCGGCATCGCCACAGCCACTGGGGGCTAACAGATCGTATCCGAATCTTAGCTCAACCACTTTGGAACGGTTCACTGATCGTATTCGAATCAGAAACCCTTGAATTTTGTTCATTATATTTTACAAGTATCAACATTGGATATCTTGCGACCCTCTTGAAAATACAATGGAGTACATTGCAATCCTCCAGGATTAATATTGGTTGCATCAGGTTGTTAAATACCAGGTGAACTTTTATGTGCCAATTTTCAGGAGTTAAGCTTACCCTCAGGGGTTGGCTTATATAAGCCGGAAAAGCAGCCGTAAGCATCACAGGGCAATGCAAGACATTTCTGCAAAGGACATAACAGATTCATATAAACTACAAAGTGTATAGTGACGGCGGTTTATGCAAGTATTAAGGGCCATAAGCATGCACAAAGGCATATCAAAACTCAAAGTATTTTCTACTCTGTTACAAGACTCCCCGAGTCTGAATGATGCGGCATTGTTTTTCTACAACGACATAAGCAGGTGGCGCCTGGCAATCTACTCTTGGGGTTGACTTGAAGCCTCCGTGTTATCCTTCTCCGCCTCTCCGCCGGCTGCTTTGTCCTGGAAGGATGATGAGGCCCAGTCAATGCCACTCAAGGCCTCAAACTCAGCTTCATCATCTATTAAACCGGTTGGGTCGACTTCAGGGGCAAATGTGTGCTTACGGATTGGAGGGATCAAGCTGACATCGTCATAATGCGGCGTGGGGATTCTCTGATTCTCCTTGTCATAACCCGGCTGATACTTGGTGAGGTCAGTGTCGTTTCCAATTTAAGTGGCCACAGGGCGTATATCCCTCACGCAGGTGGTGAAATCCTTTTCATCAAATGGAGTGCCATCCTCCTTTAAACTTGGATACCCAAGAGCGATGTCGGCCGGGTCTAGCTCTGGTAACCAGGCTTTGGCCCGACTCAAAGCAGCTATTGCTCCGGCTCTTGCTTGGGCCCGTCTCAACTCTTGAATCCGCTGAGGAAGTACAGCAAGCCGTTGTAACAGATCTTGCAAGAGGTGGGGCACATCATTTGATAAGGCTACAACGGCCAAGGCACGTTGTGACCCGATGTACAGTTGCTCTACTAGAGTATACACCGCCTTCAATTTGATCAGCATATTCTGCTTGAGGTTTGTGCTCCCGGGACCTGTATTGGTAAGTATAAGGTAAACCTCAGGTAACAATTGAAAGAATATTTACAATATTTAATGCTTGCTTAAGATAACTTACCAAAGATCGCTGAGACCATCCGAGATATCTGGCGTTGTAAGCCGGTCAGTTCGGCTGTTGCATTTGCCAGCGACGCCTCTGCTGTCTCGGCCCGGGTCACCAGTCCGGCCTTTTCGTCAGTCCAAATTTTCTTCTCCGACTCAAAATTTTTCTTCAGCTTCTCTTGTTCAGAGACGCTGAATTCAAATTTGGAGTTGGCCTTTTGAGTTTCAATCTCCTGGGCTGCCAGGCGGTTCTTCAGGTCAGCAATTTCCGATTCAAATTGACTTATGGTGGCCTGCATTGCACCGGATAGTAGTCAAGATTACGGTAAATAATATTAAGTCCCAAGCACTTTGCAAGCAAAGATACTTGGGGGCTAATGTATACCGAAGCTTTCTAAATTATTAAGCCGGTCCTGGATATTAAGTCCCAAATACTTTGCAAGCAAAGATACTTGGCACTTGGGGGCTAATGTGTATCGCAAGTTAAAGGTATTGTGTTACATCCGGTTTAAATATTTTTTCTTTCAGCCGGGCAAGCAGCTCTAACAATTTTTCTAAGTCTACAACATATTTATTCATAAGCAATAGACTTGGGGGCTGATACAGTAAGTATGATTGAAAGTAAGGAAGCATAAGTCATACCTCAGATTTTTGCTGTATTTGCTTCACCATGTCAATTTCCAGGTCACGGTTGCTTTGCACCTGATTGATATAGCCCGAGACGATCTCTCCAATACTCAAATGAGTATAGTCGGTGATATCCATCTTGGCCTTACGGCGTTCTAGCAACTCCTCTTCAGCCGAGCATTTGGCAAGGACGGTGGGCCTGGCCGGCTCAACGAATTGAGCCTTGAGAAATTCCACTTCTGGGTCAGCCGTTTTGACTGGGCTAGGTGCCTCCGGGTTAATAGAACCATCAAGAATACCTTCAGCAGGCGGGTCAGAAGTTGGTGCTGCAATGTCTTGAGCCGGCTCAGGCGGCGGTTGATGTGTGGAAGAGTCAGGAGCAGCTATACCCTGTTCCGGTTCAGTCACCACAGGGGTTTGGGCCGGTTTATCCTTCTTGGTTTTCTTCCTGGGCTTAACCTGCATGCTGTGGGCAAAGCAGAGAAATGAGTAAAGAAACATGAAGAAAGAAAAACATAAGGTGAATAAATTGATATTACCCAGGGGCAGTCTTAAAAGCCGGCATGTTTGATTGCATGGACTCGCCGGATGAAGGAGAGGTATCCTGGTAGTTGGAGTCAGATGAATTGAGAGGTTGACGGATTAGACCCGCCAAAGGTAAAAAAGGGTATAAGTTGGAGATAACCTCAGTCCAACGCTTCCGGGTTGTGTCAGGCAAGCCGGAGGATAGCTCTGCATCCTTGCTGGTCCGGATCTGCCTCCGGTTTTCAAATTGCTGTTGCTTCAAAAGAAAGTCAGGATCTTGGTAAGCCAAAGGGTGTGAAAATCTTACTTTCCGGGTTACTCTTCGAATTTTCTGACGCGGCCGAAGCTCGAAGTCGAAGGAGATTATAGTTACCTCTTCCTCGACGGGTTGGCTGTTGCCCGTGTCTTCCTGAAAGAAGGTTAATATCAGTAAGGTAGTGATAAAGGAGAAAGGAAAATTAAAAAGTTACCTCTTCCTCATTATCATCAGAATCATCAAGCTAAAACATCTCAGAAGCGCTTGGCTTTCTTTTCCTTGAAGTGGTGGGCTTGGCGGTTTTCCTTTCAGCTCTCTTGGCCGCCCTGGCTTGCTTGGCCGCCTCATGATCATATTGGATTTTCCAGAAGTTATCATTTGCTTGTAAAAGGTTATAAAGGGTTATGCGTAAGAATACAGTATAACATGATAAAAAAATAACCCGACGGCTGGAAACTTACTGCAGGGGCCGGGTTCTTCTTGCAAAAAGGTAGTAAGCCGAAAGCGTTACTATTCACTGTGCCCTATTTCAACAAAGACTGAGTTGTAGCTTCCACTACGTCATCTGGTAAGTCGTCAGGACTATGACGCTGAGGGTCATCTTTCTCGCCTGAATAATTACACATAAGCCGGGGCGACGGCTTAACGGAATTATTCTCCAAGCAACCCAGACTCGGACCAGGTCAATGCCATCTAAGCCGTTCCCTAAAAGAGCTTTAATCTTTTTGATCTTGGGGGTGAGTGGCAGACGTTCAATAGCAGTCAACTTATCCGGCAGCGGGTGAGTAGATTCAAGGCGCAATGCACGGAAGCCGGGCAGCGGGTTTTCACCAGCCGGAGAAGTATCTTGGCAGTAGAATCATGTCTGGTTCCAGTCCTTTGGATGACTCGGCAATTCAGCATAACGGAACAGGCAGTCTCTCCGCCTTTGAATCGATATGCCACCAAGCTCCAGACTGGGCCCGTTGGCCCGCTCATTCTGCCGGTTCAAATAGAACAATTCCCTGAACAAAAGTAGGCTGGGTTCTTCTCCAAGGTAGACCTCACAGAAAACTTAGAAGTTGCAGATATTTGACACGGAATTGGGCCCGATGTCTTGAGGTCTTAAGTCAAACAAGTGCAAAACGTCTCTAAAGAATTTTTAACCGGGAGGAGCAAATCCCCGGCTCATGTGATCGGTAAAAATGATCACCTCCCCTTCCTTGGGTTGAGGTTTCTCCTCAGACGGGTCAGGAGCACGATAAGACATGACATCCTTCTTGGGCAGATGGCCAGACTTTACAAACTCAGACAGTTTGCTCTCTGTAACAATGGATGGGACCCAGTTGCAGGTAACCGGAGGTTTAACAGCTTTGGGTGCCATTGGGTAAATTGAAGCCTACAACAAGATAAAGGAAATTTTCCGGTTTATTATAACCTGGAGAATAAGCATTATTGGGTTATTTAAGATGGCGGCTTAAGAAGGGGCCTAATGACATACAGGTAACTATGTGATAATGTTTAACAGCTGCAGGTATTAAAGATGATTAAGGTTTTCTTAAGTCGCCAGAAGCAAGCGGTGCTGACAGCCGGTGTTATCTTAAACCGATTACACGGACTACTATGGCTGAAACAGAGTCAACAGACACAGTTTTTGGCTAAGTGTGGAGCAAACAGGTTTCACAAATTGCAATTATTATTTTGGATCAAACGATGCTCTGGAAAGGAAAATTTTCTAGACCTAAAACAGTACAGGGAAGTTCATATACTCAAGGAGGGCTTCCAAAACAAGGAAATGGGATCTGTTTTCATACAGAATAAGCACACAACATCCTCCGCAGCAGTTCTATGTGGTTTTTACGATCTGAACAAGGTATTAGAGGTAAGAACTAATGGAGGTTGCGTCGGGCGACGATGAACGTCGACGAACTCAAGATAGTACTAATGCAGATCTGAGAAAGGGGGGAAAAAGAACTCACCGATGTGGAAGAACTGCGGAGGGTTGCCGTTGTTCTCTAGTCAAAAAACAGGGTGATGCAGCGGCCTTAGTCGGTGAAGACGAGGTTTCCGACGGTGGCGGCGGCGGAGCTCGAGCGGCAGAAGGAGTGCGAGGAAGAAGACGACCGGAGGAAATGAAAAAGACCTAGTCGCGCCTATTTATAAGGAGGACCGACTGAGACGGCGCGAGAAACGAGGAGACCAAGACATCATTATCCAGCGGCCCCGACGCCTCGATTTTCGGGAGGGTCAGTAAAGGCAAAGATCCGTTGAAGATATGATGAATTAAAATTTAAGTTTTATTGAAGATGACGTCACGATGATTTAACCCAGAACCAGAGGATGACGTCACGGCGGGTTACAATTTTCAGGCAAGACAGAAGACTAAAGGCCAGTTCATAAGGTTTCCAAAGATTGACATGAACCGGTTCAAATCAATCTGGGGCCTAATGTTGGGGATATGACTATTTGTATAAGCCATCCAGGAGGGGCTGGGTTACGCAAATAGAGGTTCATCAGAAGCCCAAGACCAAGGCATGAAGATGGCGGTTCACTAAAAGGCTTAAGGGCCCACAGGCAACTCTGAGGCCCGTAAAGATAAACCGCCATGATGGTATAACTTGTACTATAAGGTAGAAGTAACTAGTCGCCGAGCCGGACACTCTTTATGAGCCGGCCGGGACTCTGTAGGCCGCAGGACGTCAACCCGTGTATATAAGGGGACGACCCGCCGGTGGCTTAGGATGAGAAACAACTGATCGAAAGCCAGGCATAGCGTATCTCGCTCCTTGGTCATCGAAACCTCAAGCAATTCCAACCCAACTAGACGTAGGCCTTCCTTCACCGTAAGGGGCTGAACTAGTATAAACCTCGCGTATCCTTGTCCCGATTAACCCCTTTAAGCTTCCTAGTTGCGATGGCTCCACGACTAAGTCCTTGCAAAAGGACATCTGCCGTGACAATTCCATGACAACATACGTATTTAACGATATGTTTTGTGTAAGTTGCATGTCATATATTATTGCTCTAACATTTGGTAAAGCTAGCCTCGAAAAACGCATTAGGCCCTATATAGATGGAAGGAGGGAGTAACTATTTAAGACATGATGATTGGGCATCTCTAAAAGGAAAATAATGTAAGACATCAGTATTGGGTGTTGTTGTTCCTGTTAAAACTAGACTTAGCATTTTCTGATCTAACTTTTTAACATGTGATTGTTAATTTATCTGCATGTATTCGCATTAAAAATAATATTACTATGATCACCCTTCCTTCAGTTAAAATTTTGAAGCGTTCTTGCATAATCACACATGCAAGCTGCTTCTTCTTAGAACATGTGAACGAATGTAGTTGATTTTCTACAGTTCATATATATGAGGTTTGTAGCTATGGAATTGATAAGCACAAAGGCAACTATCATGAAATTGAAGCAACCAGAAGAACATTAAAGTGCTCTGCTTTGCAACTGTAGCTGATTTTATTGCATAAAGAATGCATTCATGCTAGCTCTGACTGTCCTGCTGTCTTTTAATTGGTTTGCAATAGACCAATAGTTTCCTCTCGGGAACTTAGTAGCAGTCTGATAAGAGTTATCGATGGCAAAATCATTGTCATGGAATTCTATATGGCCCGTTTCCACATGACTGGCATATAGGAGTATCTATTGCGAGTATTGCCTTGTGTGGGCCAGTCTTCACTGTTGATATCTTGAACAGATCCTGTCTTGAGTACATTAAGATTGTGGGAACCACTCTTTCAGAGTCAGCTGGATCTAATCCAGTGAGTGATCTATTCTACGGTAACCATTTAGTGTCGTTCTTGCCTAGAAATAAAGTAAAGAATCTTGACAGCCTGAACTTTGTAGCACTATAATCTCTATAACACGGACTTCAATCTCAAACCGGTGTTGAATCCCGAATCATGAAACTAAGGTGGCCTCCTATTTGCTCAGTAACTCTGGCAGTCATATAGATGAACAACTGCATCCATGTTATCTTCCGTGTATTTGCTCAATAGCTCATTAGCGTATTCTAATATAGAAATCAATGAGCTAACCATAATATATATTTTCTTCACGCAGGTCTCGGTTAGTCTCCAGAACTACCAGCTCTACCGCCACCTCGAGGATCCAGGGTGGCGGCTGAGCTGGTTTTGG